>NC_070585.1:33056593-33069093 GCF_027409825.1 Scomber japonicus | reverse complement strand
GGGAGGAAGGACAGAGGAAAGAAGGAAGGTAGGAGGGAGGGAGGAAAGAAGGACAGAGGAAAGACGGAAGGGGGGAGGTATATTTCATCAGTTATATAAAAGAGCCATGATGTGAAATATAAAGAATATAATGTTCATATTTAACCACAGCTTCACCGTGACTGTTTCGGCCTTTTGTTGGTGTGTTAGGAAGGAATGAAGGAAGGAAGGAAAGGAGGTAGGAAGGACGGAGGAAAGAAAAAAGGAAGGAAGGAAGGAGGGAGGAAAGAAGGAAGGAAGGTAGGAGGGAGGGAGGGAGGGAGGGAGAAAGGAGAGGATGAAGAGAGGAATGAATGAAGGAAGGAAGGAAGGTAGGAGGGAGGAAACAAGGAAGGAAGGAAGGAAGGAAGGTAGGAGGGAGGGAGGAAAGAAGGAAGGATGGAAGGAAGGTAGGAGGGATGGAGGAAAGAAAAAAGAAAGGAAGGAAGGTAGGAGGGAGGAAAGAAGGAAGGAAGGAAGGGAGGTAGGAGGGAGGGAGGAAGGAAAGAAGGAAGGTAGGAGGGAGGGAGGAAAGAAGGAAGGAAGGAAGGTAGGATGGAGGAAAGAAGGAAGGAAGGAAGGAAGGTAGGATGGAGGAAAGAAAAAGAAAGGAAGGAAGGTAGGAGGGAGGAAAGAAGGAAGGAAGGGAGGTAGGAGGGAGGGAGGAAGGAAAGAAGGAAGGAAGGAAGGAAGGAAGGAAGGAAGGACAGAAGGAAGGAAGGGAGGAAAGAAGGAACAGTCAAAACGCGTCACCAAATAAACCAACTGCACCCATTTCATACGTTCCTTAAAGAGCGATGTGGCCTCCTGGTTTACAGTTCACAGAGAAAACATGACAACAATTCAATTTCACATTTTAACATGTCAGTTTTTCTTTATTCTGTTTTTTTTTAAAGGTACAGGAGGGAGGAAGGAAGGAAGGGAGGAAAGGAAAGGAAAGGAAAGGACAGAAGGAAGGGAGGAAGGACAGAGGAAAGAAGGAAGGTAGGAGGGAGGGAGGAAAGAAGGACAGAGGAAAGACGGAAGGGGGGAGGTACATTTCATTAGTTATATAAAAGAGCCATGATGTGAAATATAAAGAATATAATATTTAACCTTTGTGTCGTCCTCCCGGGTCAAATTGACCCTGTCTGTTTTGACTCTTCCTTCCTTCCTTTCTCCCTTCGTTCCTTCCTTCCCTCCTTCCTTCCTTTCCTTCCCCTTTCCTTCTTTCCTCTGTCCTTCTTTCCTTTCTCCCTCCTACGTTCCTCTCTTCCTTTTTTTCTTTCCTCCCTCCCTCCTTTCCTTCCTTCCCTCTTTCCTTCCTCCTGCCTTCTTCCTCCCTTCCATCCTTCCTTCTCTCCTTTCCTTCCTTCCTTCATTCTTTCTTCCTCCCTTCCATTCTTCCTTCCTCCTTTCCTTCCTTCCTTCTTCCTCCCTTCCTTCCTTCCTTCCTTCCTTCCTTCCTTCCTTCCTCCCTTCCTTCTTTCCTTCCTTCCTTCCTTCCTTGACTCGAGGACAACAGGAGGGTTAATCACAGCTTCACCGTGACTGTTTCGGCCTTTTGTTGGTGTGTTTTTCCTTCTGTGCTCCTCAGTTGTTGAAGGTTGGAGGGAGGAAGGAAGGGAGGAAAGGAGGAAGGACAGAGGAAAGAAGGAAGGAAAGGAGGGAGGAAGGAAGGGAGGAAAGGAAAGGAAAGAAGGAAGGGAGGAAGCACAGAGGAAAGAAGGAAGATAGGAGGGAGGGAGGAAGGGAGGAAAGGAAAGAAGGAAGGGAGAAAAGGGGATGGAGGGAGGAAAGAAGGAAGGGAGGGAAGAGAGAAGAAGGAAAGAAAGAGAAGGAGGGACGGAGGAAGGAAGGACAGAGGACAGACGGAAGGAAGGAAGGAGGGAAGGAAAGAAGGAAGGAAGAAAAGGGGATGAGGGAAGAAAGAAGGAAGGGAGGAAGGAAGAAAGAAGGAAGGATAGGGGAAATAAGGAAGGTAGGAGGGAGAGAGGAAAGAAGGAGGGAGGGACGGAGAAAGGGAGAAAGGAAAAGAGGAAGGAAGGACAGAGGAAGGAACGGAGGAAGGAAGGACAGAGGAAGGAACGGAGGAAGGAAGGGAGGAAGGAAGGGAAGGAGGGAAGGAAAGAAAGAGGGATGGAGGAAGGAAGGAAGGACATAGGAAAGAAGGAAGGAAGGAAAGAAGGAACAGTCAAAACAGACGGGGTCAGTTTGACCCGGGAGGTCGACAGGAAGGTTAAACTAGACAGATAGATTCTGGGGGCGGGGCTTATCTCTCTGCTGCTGTCCTATTGGCTCAGGAACCTGTCAGTCATTCTGCTCTCTGCCAGCCTCAGACCGCCGACCGCAGGACTCAGACGTTTCTCTCTGGAAGAAGAAAGATTGAAACGTTGAAGCAAGAAGAAGCTGAAGCTGATTTTCACGTCGTTAATCTCTGACAGACTTTGTGTTCCAACATCTCTTTACTTTTTATGAATCCCATATTTCACCAGCAGAGCATCTTCTCTGCCGCAGACACATCTTCTCTGCCGCAGACACATTTCTTACATTTCTGCGAAACGCTCGACTGACATTTTGGATCCTGGACGAGAGTCTGGATTCATTTTCCCTCCCGTTGAATGATTGGACCGTTCCTGCACCTGCTGCTACACATTACACATGTGTGTGTGTGTGTGTGTGTGTATTATATATATGTGTGTGTGTGTGTGTGTGTGTGTGTGTGTGTGTGTGTGTGTGTGTGTGTGTGTGTGTGTATATTATATATGTGTGTGTGTAGGTGTGTGTATATTATACGTGTGTGTGTGTGTGTGTGTATTATATATATATGTGTGTGTGTGTATATTATATATGTGTGTGTGTGTAAGTGTAAGTGTGTATATTATATATGTGTGTGTGTGTGTGTGTAAGTGTAAGTGTGTATATTATATATTTATGTTTGTGTATATATTCATATATGCGTGTGTGTGCGCGTGCATGTGTGTGTCTATATTTATGTATATATATGTGTGTGTGTGTGTGTGCGTGTGCGTGTGTGTTGCTCGCGTGTGTGTTGCTTGCATGCGTGTGTGTGTGTGCGTGTGTATGTGTGTGTGTCTGTATATGTGTGTGTCTGCGTGTGTGTGTGTGTGTGTGTGTCTGCGTGTGTGTCTGCGTGTGTATGTGTGTGTGTCTGCGTGTGTGTCTGCGTGTGTGTCTCATGCAGATCAATCTTTTAAGTGTTTTTTTTTCATCTTTATAACAAAATGATAACTTTGATATTCAATTTGTGTGAAGAGACAAAAAAAAAAAAAAAAAAAAAAAATTAAAGAGGAGCAGAAACTTATTGGAGCATAACAAAGAGATTTCATAATATTCCCAAAGCTTTTATTGGAAAAACATCCACCTCTGTGAAGTCCAAGTTTCCTGTGAGATTTCCTCCAAACAAGAGAAGAGCTGATTCTAAACTCCGGCACAATGAAGCAGCTTTGTTCTGAGTCTTTGTATCTCTGCCTCCGTGTGTGTGTGTGTGTGTGTGTGTGTGGGCGAGAGAGAGAGAGAGAGAGAGAGAGAAAGAGAGGGAGGCAGAGAAACAACACCCCCCCCCCAAAAAGAGAGAGAGAGAGGAAATGGCAGATTGATGAAAAGCCAAACTGGTCCCAGGATGACACGTTCTTCTTCTCTCCACAATATTAAAAACTCCCACACGTTTCAGAGGAGGGCAGAATTAGCCTTGCCGGGACGCACTGTAAGCTCCCGTAATGACTCATTTGTTTCATCCTGATAGATGGCTCTCTGGATGGAAGACGACCGCCATTTACAAGAAGCCGCAGATGGCGATGAAAGGCGGGCAAAAAAAAAAAGGGGCGAAGGACGAGCGGCGGCGGTGGCGGCGGCGGCGGCGATCACGGAGAGAAGGTCTAAACAGCTCGGCCCGACGTTCTCAGGGGCGACGAGGAAGGACAGAGGAAAGAAGGAAGGAAAGGAGGGAGGAAAGTAGGAGGGAAGGAGGAAGGGCAGAGGAAAGGAGGAAAGGAGGAAGGGCAGAGGAAAGACGGAAGGGCAGAGGAAAGGAGGAAGGGCAGAGGAAAGGAGGAAGGACAGAGGAAAGAAGGAAGGTAGGAGGGCGGAAGGAAGGGAGGAAAGGAGGAAGGACAGAGGAAAGAAGGACGGAAAGGAGGGAGGAAGGAAGGGAGGAAAGGAGGAAGGGCAAAGGAAAGAAGGAAGGGGGAGGTGAGAAGGAAGGAAAGGAGGGAGGAAGGAAGGAAGGACAGAAGGAAGGAAGAAAAGGGGATGGAGGGAGGAAAGAAGGAAGGGAGGGAAGAGAGAGGAAGGAAAGTTTCATCCTGATAGATGGCTCTCTGGATGGAAGACGACCGCCATTTACAAGAAGCCGCAGATGGCGATGAAAGGCGGGCAAAAAAAAAAAGGGGCGAAGGACGAGCGGCGGCGGTAGCAGCCCGATCACGGAGAGAAGGTCTAAACAGCTCGGCCGCTTCAAAGCTCCATCGGACGAAGAAGGAAGGAAAGGAGGAACAACAGAGGAAAGGAGGAAGGACAGAGGAAAGAGGGAAGGTAGGAGGGAGGAAGGAAGGGAGGAAAGGAAAGGAAAGAAGGAATGGAGGAAGGACAGAGGAAAGAAGGAAGGTAGGAGGGAGGGAGGAAAGAAGGACAGAGGAAAGACGGAAGGGGGAGGAAAGAAGGAAGGAAGGAGGGAGGGAAGGACAGAAGGAAGGAAGAAAAGGGGATGGAGGGAGGAAAGGAAAGGAAAGGAAAGAAGGAAGGGAGGAAGGACAGAGGAAAGAAGGAAGGTAGGAGGGAGGGAGGAACGAAGGACAGAGGAAAGACGGGAGGGGGGGAAAGGAAAGGTAAGAAGGAAGAGAGGAAGGACAGTGGAAAGAAGGAAGAAAAGGGGATGGAGGGAGGAAAGGAAAGGAAGGAAGGAAGGAGGGAAGGACAGTGGAAAGAAGGAAGAAAAGGGGATGGAGGGAGGAAAGGAAAGGAAGGAAGGAAAGAGGGAAGGACAGAGGAAAGAAGGAAGGTAGGAGGGAGGGAGGAAAGAAGGACAGAGGAAAGACGGAAGGGGGAGGAAAGGAAAGGAAAGGAAGGAAGGAAGGAGGGAAGGACAGTGGAAAGAAGGAAGGTAGGAGGGAGGGAGGAAAGAAGGAAGGGGGAGGAAAGAAGGAAGGGCAGAGGAAAAAAGGAAGGTAGGAGGGAGGAAGGAAGGGAGGAAAGGAGGAAGGGCAGAGGAAAGAAGGAAGGAGGGAAGGACAGAAGGAAGGAAGAAAAGGGGATGGAGGGAGCTGCAGATGGCGATGAAAGGCGAAGGACGAGCGGCGGAGGCGGCGGCCTGATCACGGAGAAGGTCTAAACAGCTCGGCCGCTTCAAAGCTTCAAAGCTCCATCGGACCGCCGGGGGTCGTTGTCAGGGGCGACGAGGAGAGAGAAATAAAGACGTAAAGACGTTTGAAGCTGGTGTGAAGCAGAGCAGGAGGGCAGGTGCTGATGAATATTCAGTCTGTCTGCTTCCTGTCACCTTCCACACGCTGACAGATCTGTTGCTGTTTGCTCCCGCGTGTCGGATGTTTGTCATCAGTGTGAACAGAACAGTTTATCATGTACAGTCTGGGCCACATGGGAGGAGAGGGGGGGGGGGTGAGAGGGAGGGGGGGGGGGGGTAGTCAGGTGATCCTCAGGTGATGTAAAGGTCACCTGGGTTTGAACCACACAGTACAGTAGGTCAACGGTTCCCAAAGTGGTTGCCTTGATAACGGACCACAAATGCCACAAGATGAATCATATTCATGTTAATTTATTCACCACATTTAAAGGATGAGTTCACCATTTTTTCCTTTAAATTTAACCCCTCCTGTTTGACCCAGTCGGGGAGTTCTGGTCCTCTGAAACGAGTCCAACCAGGAAGTAACTTAGAGCTGCATTCTATCAAAAGGCCACCAGGGGGCGACCGTCTCTATACAAGTCAATGGAGAATTCACCAACTTCTCACTTGATTTCTAACCTCAGTAAACGTTTTCAAAATGTGTTTATGGTCTCAATCGCTAGTTTAAAGCCTTCTTCAATGCAGTATGATGTTCATTTGGGACATTTTGGCCTCCCTGATTTTATATGTGATGATAAAGCAGGGTATGCATTAGGGCGTGGCTACGTCCTGATTGACAGGTTGATTGACCAATGTCCTCCAGATCCAGCCCTCGTAACCATAGCAACCTCCCCGCTCCGCCCATGGTTCCTCCTCATGCCCATATAAGTAGAATCTGTGTTTTTATTTTTCCCAGCATGCACCTGAAATTTTCAAGATGGCGCTGCCTAGATTAGAAACTATTGGCTTCCGAGCAGCAGTCCACAAACCAATGGGTGACGTCACGGATGTTACGTCCATTTCTTTTATACAGTCTGTGAGCAGAACATAAAACACAACATCATGGAATAAACATTTAGACATTTCAAAGTTCTCAGGGGCGACGAGGAAGGACAGAGGAAAGAAGGAAGGACAGAGGAAAGGAGGAAGGGCAGAGGAAAGAAGGAAGGAAGGAAGGAAAGGAGGAAGGGCAGAGGAAAGAAGGAAGGAAAGGAGGGAAGAAGGAAGGGAGGAAAGGAAAGGAAAGGAAAGGAAAGAAGGAAGGGAGGAAGGACAGAGGAAAGAAGGAAGGTAGGAGGGAGGAAGGAAGGGAGGAAAGGAGGAAGGGCAAAGGAAAGAAGGAAGGACAGAGGAAAGAAGGAAGGGAGGAGGGAGGAAGGAAGGGAGGAAAGGAGGAAGGGCAGAGGAAAGAAGGAAGGAAAGGAGGGAGGGAGGAAGGGAGGAAAGGAGGAAGGGCAGAGGAAAGAAGGAAGGTAGGAGGGAGGAAGGAAGGGAGGAAAGGAGGAAGGGCAAAGGAAAGAAGGAAGGGAGGAGGGAGGAAGGAAGGGAGGAAAGGAGGAAGGGCAGAGGAAAGAAGGAAGGAAAGGAGGGAGGGAGGAAGGGAGGAAAGGAGGAAGGGCAGAGGAAAGAAGGAGAAGGAGGGAGGAAGGAAGAAGGAAGGAAGGAGAGAATGAAGGAAGGAAGGACAGAGGAAAGAAGGAAAAAAGGAGGGAGGGAGGAAAGAATGAAGGAAGATACAGTCTATGAGCAGAACATAAAACACAACATCATGGAATAAACATTTAGACATTTCAAAATAAAAGTCAGTTAAAGTGCTTGGAGTATACAGTTATCAATCAAAACATTTACTCACCAAGCATTGACCTCTGACCTCTGACCTCTGACCAGGCCTCGAGTCGGCTCCTCACAGTTTAACTTCTCAGCCTTCACAGAGCATCAGTATCAGGAGTCACATCCTGAGCAGCTGCCAAGTTTCAGTCTTATTAAAGTGTTTGTTTGTGAGTTTGGTTTTATTGATGTCCATCACAGGAAAAGAGAAATTATCCCAAACATGCATACAATATATTAGCAGCCGGGTCAGTTTGAGGTTAACCTGGTTTAGAGATGCTGATAAAAACCTGTCTGAGCCCACAGAGGCAAATCTAAAACAGGAAGTCCACGAGAAAACCAGAAGCTTCGAGTTTTCTGCAGTTGTCATCCCAGATAGCATGCGAATGTGGGCCACTTGAGGCAATGATCCGGCACTGTAGGCATTCTTCTGGCCCGGACAAAACAGACATGAACCTAAACTGGCCCATGTAGTAAATGCTACATTTGGGCCAAATAACACAAAACGAATATGGCCCATCTAATCCGGATGTGAGCCTAAAGAGGCCCACATATAAGGAAACATACTTGGCCCACCTTTGTTGAAACATATTTGGGCCAGTCTTGGCCGAACTGGTTTATTTGGTGTGTTTTTGGTTGACATCTGGCATTGTGATGGCTTGGTTATGGCCCACTTTTGGCAAACATGAGCGGACCGCCCAAGTGCCATCATTCCATGCTGTATGTGGGCCGGATGAACATGTCAGGTGTGGGCCAGATATGGGCCAAAAGAGTTTTGCTATCTGGGATACTTTGCAAACTTATCTAGGGGGCCAAATTGGATCCTTTGGAGGCCGCTTTCTCTTTAACACCCCTTAATTTTAGGCAGTCTACCTAAAATGACCTTATACATTAAAAATATAGCAGTGACTGAGCCGACGAGTTGACAGAGAAGGCCCGGCCCAGATAGCAAAACTCTTTTGGCCCATATCTGGCCCACACCTGACATGTTCATCCGGCCCACATACAGCATGGAATGATGGCACTTGGGCGGTCCGCTCATGTTTGCCTAAAGTGGGCCATAACCAAGCCATCACAATGCCAGAGGAAGGAAAGAAGGAAGGAAAGGAAGGAAGGAAGGAAGAAAGGAAGGACAGATGAAGGAAGGAAAAAAGGACAGAAGGAGGGAACATTTACCCTAACAGCTGAACTTAGATCTGAGGAAGGAAGGAAGGAAGGAAGGAAGGAAGGCAGGAAGGAAGGAAGGAAAGGAGGGAAGAAGGAAGGAAAGGAGGAAGGAAGGGAAGCAAGGGAGGAAGAAGGAAGGAAAGGAAGGAGGGAGGAAGGAAGGAAGGTAGGAAGGAAGGAAGAAAGAAAGGAAGGACAGATGAAGGAAGGAAGGAAGGACGGAAAAAAGGACAGAAGGAGGGATCATTTACCCTAACAGCTGAACTTAGATCTGAGGAAGGAAGGAAGGAAGGAAGGAAGGATAGAAGGAAGGAAAAAAGGACAGAAGGAGGGAACATTTACCCTAACAGCTGAACTTGGGCGGTCCGCTCATGTTTGCCAAAAGTGGGCCATAACCAAGCCATCACAATGCCAGATGTCAACCAAAAACACACCAAATAAACCAGTTCAGCCAAGACTGGCCCAAATATGTTTTTTTCCGTCCTTCGTTCCTTCCATCTTTCCTCCCTGTCTTCTTTTCCTTTCTTCCTTCCTTCCTCCCACCATTTCTTCCTTCCTTCCTTCCTTCCATCTGTCCTTCCTTCCTCCCCTTCATTCTTTTTTCCTTCTTTCCTTCCTTCATTCCTTCCATCTTTCCTTCCTGTCTTCTTTTCCTTCCTTCTGTCCTTCCTCCCTTTCTTTTTTCCTTCTTTCCTTCCATCTTTCTTCCCTGTCTTCTATTCCTTCCTTCCTCCCACCATTTCTTCCTTCCTTCCTTCCATCTGTCCTTCCTTCCTCCCCTTCATTCTTTTTTCCTTCTGTCCTTCCTTCATTCCTTCCATCTTTCCTTCCTGTCTTCTTTTCCTTCCTTCTGTCCTTCCTCCCTTTCTTTTTTCCTTCTTTCCTTCCATCTTTCTTCCCTGTCTTCTATTCCCTCCTTCCTCCCACCATTTCTTCCTTCCTTCCATCTGTCCTTCCTTCCTCCCCTTCATTCTTTTTTCCTTCTTTCCTTCCTTCATTCCTTCCATCTTTCCTTCCTGTCTTCTTTTCCTTCCTTCTGTCCTTCCTCCCTTTCTTTTTTCCTTCTTTCCTTCCATCTTTCTTCCCTGTCTTCTATTCCTTCCTTCCTCCCACCATTTCTTCCTTCCTTCCATCTGTCCTTCCTTCCTCCCCTTCATTCTTTTTTCCTTCTTTCCTTCCATCTTTCTTCCCTGTCTTCTATTCCTTCCTTCCTCCCACCATTTTGTTCCTTCCTTCCATCTGTCCTTCCTTCCTCCCCTTCATTCTTTTTTCCTTCTGTCCTTCCTTCATTCCTTCCATCTTTCCTTCCTGTCTTCTTTTCCTTCCTTCTGTCCTTCCTCCCTTTCTTTTTTCCTTCTTTCCTTCCATCTTTCTTCCCTGTCTTCTATTCCTTCCTTCCTCCCACCATTTCTTCCTTCCTTCCATCTGTCCTTCCTTCCTCCCCTTCATTCTTTTTTCCTTCTTTCCTTCCTTCATTCCTTCCATCTTTCCTTCCTGTCTTCTTTTCCTTCCTTCTGTCCTTCCTCCCTTTCTTTTTTCCTTCTTTCCTTCCATCTTTCTTCCCTGTCTTCTATTCCTTCCTTCCTCCCACCATTTCTTCCTTCCTTCCATCTCTCCTTCCTTCCTCCCCTTCATTCTTTTTTCCTTCTTTCCTTCCTTCATTCCTTCCATCTTTCCTTCCTGTCTTCTTTTCCTTCCTTCTGTCCTTCCTCCCTTTCTTTTTTCCTTCTTTCCTTCCATCTTTCTTCCCTGTCTTCTATTCCTTCCTTCCTCCCACCATTTCTTCCTTCCTTCCATCTGTCCTTCCTTCCTCCCCTTCATTCTTTTTTCCTTCTTTCCTTCCTTCATTCCTTCCATCTTTCCTTCCTGTCTTCTTTTCCTTCCTTCTGTCCTTCCTCCCTTTCTTTTTTCCTTCTTTCCTTCCATCTTTCTTCCCTGTCTTCTATTCCTTCCTTCCTCCCACCATTTCTTCCTTCCTTCCATCTCTCCTTCCTTCCTCCCCTTCATTCTTTTTTCCTTCTTTCCTTCCTTCATTCCTTCCATCTTTCCTTCCTGTCTTCTTTTCCTTCCTTCTGTCCTTCCTCCCTTTCTTTTTTCCTTCTTTCCTTCCATCTTTCTTCCCTGTCTTCTATTCCTTCCTTCCTCCCACCATTTCTTCCTTCCTTCCATCTGTCCTTCCTTCCTCCCCTTCATTCTTTTTTCCTTCTTTCCTTCCTTCATTCCTTCCATCTTTCCTTCCTGTCTTCTTTTCCTTCCTTCCTTCTTTCCTCCCTGCCTTTCTTCCTTCCTTCCTCCCACCATTTCTTCCTTCCTTCCATCTGTCCTTACTTCCTCCCTTTCTTTCTTTTTTCCTTCTTTCCGTCCTTCGTTCCTTCCATCTTTCCTCCCTGTCTTCTTTTCCTTCCTTCCTTCTTTCCTCCCTGCCTTTCTTCCTTCCTTCCTCCCACCATTTCTTCCTTCCTTCCATCTGTCCTTACTTCCTCCCTTTCTTTCTTTTTTCCTTCTTTCCGTCCTTCGTTCCTTCCATCTTTCCTCCCTGTCTTCCTTTCCTTCCTTCCTTCCCAAATGTAGCATTTACTACATGGGCCAGTTTAGGTTCACGTCTGTTTTGTCCGGGTCAGAAGAATGCCTACAGTGCCGGATCATTGCCTCAAGTGGCCCACATTCACATGCTATCTGGGCCGAATGTGCAATGATGAATGAGAGCTGTACTCTTTATAATAAACCTAAAAGCTCCATAGTTCACAGTATGCAGCATGAAGACACTGAGACGATGCATTCATGTTCAATAGATCATTATAATCAATAACAGGAAGGTAGAGTCAAACAGTGGAGCTGCTTCTGCACACTGATGGTTTTTAGTTTTATTCATTTCTGGAAATTCAGACACAATTAATTTGTTTTTTTGTCTTTCAGTTGAAGCAGTGATTGTCTGTGATCTGCCTCTAACAGGACAAATCTAATAAGAGTTAGGACATCAGTGTGTTCACTCAAGAGACCCTCAAACTTACTTTGTGCCCTCTGTTAAATAATTCATAGCTTCATATAATACTAAACGCTTCCCCTCGGGTTCATATTTGGAGCGTTAGACTCTGTGAATCTCAGATCAGATGTTTGGTGGTCAGTGTCGAGGCGGAGCTCACAGCTTTCACAGCTTTAACAGCTTTCACAGATAAAATCCTGCAGGCGGATCCACTCGATCAGAACAAGATCAGAACAAGATCTCCATGACCAAACTCTCCCTGCCGGCTTCCTGACGCTTGTTAATTAATTGTCTCTGCACTAACATCTGTCGTCTCTGGAGTCCCGCCGCGCGGTGCTGCGATTCAACATTTATACATGCTTCCTTACAGCATCCGCGGGTTTTAATGATGAAGCATATGGAATACAGCCAAGCAGCAGCAGCAGCAGCAGCAGAAGAAGAAGAAGAAGAAGAAGAAGAAGGACGTTCAGGCTGCGACGGCGCTCAGCTGTGACTGAGCCGCGCTGATCACAACCTCACAAACAAATACATCTGGTGGAATCAGCAGAAATGTAATAAAACATGCAGTAATGGAGGAAAACTGCTGATTAGCTTCCAACATGTGATTTCTGTATGTTTGATCTCTGTGTGTGACTTTATTAGTAAAAATGTGAAAGTCAATTAAGTGAATGAACCGATTCTCCAACATTAACTCGACAAGGTGACCAAAAATATTTTAAACCACCCAAAAATAAACAAGTGCTGCTACGAAAAATAAAAATGTGTATTAATTAAACTTCTCGGATCAGTTAGTGAACATTTCAACTGATTCAAGTTTGGTAATGTTTTTTGTTTAACCCTTGTGTCGTCCTCCCGGGTCAAATTGACCCCATCTCTTTTGACTGTTTCTTCTTCCCCTCCTTCTATACTTCTTTCCTCACTTCCTTCCATCCTTCCTTGCTCCTTTCCTTTCTTCCTTCCTCCTTCCTCCCTACCTTCCTTACTCCTTTCCTCCTTCCTTCCTTCCTTCCTCCTTTTCTTCCTTCTCTCCTTACGCTTTTCCTTTCTCCCTCCTTCCTTCCTCCCTACTCCTTTTCTTCCTTCATCCCTTCCTTCTCTCCTTACTCTTTTCCTTTCTCCTTCCTTCCTTCCTTCCTTCCTTCCTTCCTCCCTCTAAGTTAAGTAAAG
>NC_070585.1:33049093-33051593 GCF_027409825.1 Scomber japonicus | reverse complement strand
ACTGAAGCTTTGTTTTATAGAAGAAGAAGAAGTACTCTACTGCAGTGTACAAATACTCCATTACAGTAAAAGTACTGCAGTATTATAGTGATGTAGTATGCAGTATTACAGTAAAAGTACTGCAGTATTATAGTGATGTAGTATGCAGTATTACAGTAAAAGTACTGCAGTATTATAGTGATGTAGTATGTAGTATTACAGTAAAAGTACTGCAGTATTATAGTGATGTAGTATGCAGTATTACAGTAAAAGTACTGCAGTAATTATAGTGGTGTAGTAAAGTAACGTACTAGTAGTAGAGTGCTTTACAGGAAAATGTAGAATAGTTAAATTATTAAAACAAAAGAAAATAAAGTAAATATGCAAGACTATAACTCAAAGATGATTCTAACTAAAAATGTGTTTGTCAGTTTGCTGCAAAGGTTTTAGTGATAAATGTAATATTTGTTGCTGTCATCATCAGACAGGACAACAGAGCTGCTGATATGATCTTTAATAATCTGTAAATGTATTAAAATGAACAGACAGTCTGCAGGTACAGGTGTGTTAAAGCTGAGCTGCTGACAGTCAGGCATGAACAGTGTGATATATGTGAGATGTGAGATATGTGATATGTGTGTGTGTGTGTGTGTGTGTGTGTGTGTGTGTGTGTGTGTGTGTGTGTGTGTGTGTGTGTGTGTGTGTGTGTGTTGTGTTAGTGGTGAAAATGAAATGATGATGATGATGTTTGAAGGATGTCATGAAAGTGTTTAAACCTGCAGGAGGAAACACATCACATCTATCATCCATGTTTTTCACCTTCACTATGATCAGCTTCTTTATTTTAATATGAACTAACAAACTAACTCTCCTGTTTTCATTACAATAAAAACTCCAGAAAGACAAAAAGGCCTCTTTCAATAATGTATTGGTTGTGTTGCAGCGGTGATGAGGTGATGAGGTGATGTCAGGCTGATTTATAGTCATGTGACCTCCACTGCTGCGACATTAAAGACACAAAGCAGCACATTTGGATCCAGGCGTCGTCACGCAGGAAACGCTGACGAACACGCCGCCTGTAAATAAAACCCGTCTGACAAAAACATAAATCTGCTGCCGGTGTTACAGTGGATCACAGCGAGGGTTCAGGGATCTCCGCCCGACATCGGCTCGCTCTCATTTACGACACAGAGCGCCGTCTTCCCCGCGACCCCGGTCAATTATTCACGCTCAGGCCCGCGGAGTCCTGCCCCGGACAATCCGGCGCCGAGCATTATCGCTGCTTAGCACCTCCGACTTGGAAATCAGCAGCGGGCCGAGAGTGATGAATATGTTAAAACAGGAAGCCCTGAGGATTTATGTCCGACACAAAGCTGTGAATGTATGCATGTGAGGCTGATGTTTATGCAGAGACGAGGAAACGCGCAGGTTTGTTGACTGCTGATTATTTATTAGGCTGACGTTCCTGGACGGCGCTCACACAGCTTGGCAGCGCCGCCGATGAACCTCCTCCTCCTCCCTCCTCCTCCTCTGAATTTAAAAAAAGAAAAAAAGCCCTCGTGCTTCCTTCAGAGGCTGAAGTCTTTCACTTTGATCTGAAAGTCTTTGCAGCCTCATTGACTGTAATGAGATCTGGAGAATCCGTGAGGACGGCGGGGATTTGACGCCGAGCCGAAAAACTCCGGCCGGGGAATCGACAGCGGGCACAAACAAAATCGAAAAAGGAGAGAGAGGAGGAGGAAGATCTCAGATGGCTTGGCAAGTGGTTTGCAGTCACCCCTCCCTCCTCCCTCCTCCATCCCAGCGTTAATTTCCCCAACGTCTGAGATTCCAGGGTAGGTGGGGTGGCGTTGGGGGTGGGGGGGAGGGGAGGGGGGGGGCGTTGGCACCGAGGCTGCTGGATGTTTCTCTTTGCAGCGTCGTCCCCAGACGAGGAGGCGGCGTTTTCTGTAATCTCACCAGCTGACTGCCGTCCAGTCCATTAATCAGTCAGTCAAGGTCTGAGAGGCCCTGAAGACCCAAACACACCCTGAGGTGGGAGGTGGGGAGGTGGGGGGCAGTAGGGGGGGAGGAGGGGAAGGAGGGGGGGGTGGAGATGTCCGCCAGCTCTGGGTCAAGGAGACGCCGCCGCCAGAGTCAGAAACAGAAAGACTCAGATAGTTATTGTTGTTGTTGTTTGTTCCCAGAATGCATCACTGCGTCTGGCTCGGCCGTCCGCAGAGTCTGATAATCAGCCCCTCCAACCAATCACAAGTCCGGACCACGCAGCCAATCAGAAGTGAGTTTTAGCGCCAGTCAAGATGGCGGCGTGCCAGAGAATTCAGAGAGTTGTTTCCCAGAAGAGTCCGAAGCACTCCAACACTCAACCGCTCCTTTATTCACTTCAGCTTCTTCTTCTTCTTCTTCTTCCTTCTCTTCTTTATTACAACAACACAATAAACTACACCTGGAAACAGGAAACACATTCACACAATAAAAGTGTTTAAATATTATAATATTAAAACTAACAAAGAGAGCAAAC
>NC_070585.1:33042237-33048593 GCF_027409825.1 Scomber japonicus | reverse complement strand
CTGAGGCTGGCTTGGCTGCACCTGGGTGTTTAGCGTGGAGGTGCTAACTCAAACTCCACGTACTCCGGTGGTAGTTAAACTCCGTTTGACACAGGTTGCATTTTACTTTTGACTTGTCAACTGAAGCGTCTGGAAGTGTTTTAAAGTTAAACAAGCCGTTCAAAAGTCCAGTAGCTCTCTTACTTTCCATCAGCGCGGTAGGTTTACTGCAGGAGGCCACTTCAAAGCATAGCGCTACAGCTAGAGGAGCCGTCTACGGGGGAGTAGAAGGGACAAAAAGGCTTGCAACATTAAAATGAGATTTAAAAATATTAACGTGTTACGGATTGCATTAATCTGATCGTGATTAACGCGTTAACACTGACAGCCCTAGATACAATACAAAAAAAAATCTTCATTCTGCCTCACACTATGTTTATTTCTTCAGTTTAACTTGTTTAGGTGTAAAATCACTGAGGAGGAAGAGGAGAGGAGGAAGAGGAGAGGAGGAGGAGGAGGAGGAAGAGGAGAGGAGGAAGAGAGGAGAGGAGGAGAGGAAGCTGTGTGAGGTCGCGGTGGATGAAGTGCTGACAGAAACACAATCACAGTAATTGAGCAAAAGACAGGAGGGTAAACTTCACCCCCCCCCCCCCCCCCCCCCCCCCCACACACACACACACACACCTCCTCCTCCTCCTCCTCATTTACACGGTCGTTAATAAGAAATGAGAAACAGCAGCGAGGAGTTTATTTGGTGATGTGAAGGAAGGAGGTGTGGAGCAGCGCGATGCGTTCAGGTACCTTTCATTCATGTTGTTCATGTAGTTTGTGTTCAGGTTTTAGTTTTGAAGACATTAACCCTCCTGTTGTCCTTGAGTCAAGGAAGGAAGGGAGGGAGGAAAGGAGGGAAGGAAGAAGAAAGGAAAGGAGGGAGGGAGGAAGGAAAGGAGGGAAGGAGAAAGGAAAAGAGGAAGGAAGTAGAGAGGAAGGAAAGGAGGGAGGAAAGAAAGAGAAGGAGGGAGGAAAGAAGAAAGGAGGGAGGAAGGAAAGAAGGGAAGAAGGAAGGAAAGAATGAAGGAAAGGAGGGAGGAAAGAAAGAGAAGGAGGGAAGGAAGGAAAGAAGGAAGGAAAGGAGGAAGGAGGGAGGAAAGAAAGAGAGAAGGAGGGAGGGAGGAAAGAAGGAAGGAAAGGAGGGAGGAAAGAAAGAGAGAAGGATAGAAAGAGGGAACAGTCAAAACGGATGGGGTCAAGTTTGTCTTGTTGAAAACTGTAAAACATCATCTCCTCCTCCTTCTCCTTCTCCTCCTCCTCCTTCATCTCCTTGTCCTCCTCCTTCTTTTCCTTCTCCTCCTCTTTCTCCTCCTCCTCCCCCTTCTCCTTCTTCTCCTTCTCCTCCTTGTTCTCCTTGTTCTCCTTCTTCTCCTTCTTCTCCTTCTTCTTCTTCTCCTCCTCTTTCTTCTCCTCCTCCTCCTTCTTCCCTTCTTCTCCTCCTCCTCCTCCTTCTCCTCCTTCTTCTTCTTCACTATAAATTTGATCTCAAGAGGGTCGGACCAGTAAAACCGCTGCATAATAACCTATAAATTATATATAATACAAACTATAACTGGACTATAATAAACTATCGAGGGGATACCGTGGTAAGAAATACAATAAAATGTGTTCTTCTAATCCAGAGGAGTCAAACTCATCTTCATTCAAGGGCCACAAACAGACCAATCTGATCTGATGTGGGCCAGATCATTAAAAAGAAGGAAGGAGGGAAGGAAGGAAGGGAGGACAGAAGGAAGGCAGAAAGGGAGGAAGGACAACTGGAAGGAAGGAAGGAAGGGACAAAGGGAAGGAGGAAGGACAGAAGGAAGGCAGAAAGGGAGGAAGGAAGGAAGGGACGAAGGGAGGGAGGGAGGAAGGACAGAAGAAAGGCAGAAAGGGAGGAAGGACAAATGGAAGGAAGGAAGGAAGGGACAAAGGGAGGGAGGGAGGGAGGAAAGACAGAAGGAAGGCAGAAAGGGAGGAAGGACAAATGGAAGGAAGGAAGGAAGGGACAAAGGGAGGGAGGGAGGGAGGGAGGAAGGACAGAAGGAAGGCAGAAAGGGAGGAAGGAAGGAAGGGACGAAGGGAGGGAGGGAGGGAGGACAGAAGGAAGGAAGGGACAAAGGGAGGGAGGAAGGGCAGAAGGGAGGACAGAAGGAAGGAAGGAAGGGAGGGAGGGAGGGAAGGAAGGAAGGGAGGACAGAAGGAAGGCAGAAAGGGAGGAAGGACAAATGGAAGGAAGGAAGGAAGGAAGGGACAAAGGGAGGGAGGAAGGACAGAAGGAAGGCAGAAAGGGAGGAAGGACAAATGGAAGGAAGGAAGGAAGGAAGGGACAAAGGGAGGGAGGGAGGGAGGAAGGACAGAAGGAAGGCAGAAAGGGAGGAAGGACAAATGGAAGGAAGGAAGGAAGGAAGGGACAAAGGGAGGGAGGGAGGAAGGACAGAAGGAAGGCAGAAAGGGAGGAAGGACAAATGGAAGGAAGGAAAGAAGGAAGGAAGGGACAAAGGGAGGGAGGGAGGGAGGAAGGACAGAAGGAAGGCAGAAAGGGAGGAAGGACAAATGGAAGGAAGGAAGGGACAGAAGGAAGGCAGAAAGGGAGGAAGGACAAATGGAAGGATGGAAGGGACAAAGGGAGGGAGGGAGGAAGGACAGAAGGAAGGCAGAAAGGGAGGAAGGTGGGAAGGAAAGAGAAGGAGAAGGAAGAAAAGAATAAAAGTGAGGAGGGAAGAAAGAAAAGAAAGGAAAAGTTGGAAAAGAAGACAGGAAGGAAAGATGAAAGGGAGGAAGGAATGAAAGATGGTAGGGGTGGGAAGGAAGGAAGGAAGGAAAAAAAGACCGGAAGAAAAGTGGGCTGAATTGGACCTCTGGATGGGCCGGTTCGGGCCCACGGGCCTCATGTTCTACATCACACCTGCGTCAGCTGAATACTGGACCGTGATTGGCTCCAGGCTAGATGAACTGTGATGTCACAGATCCTGCAGGTACTACTGGTAGTCACAGAGCTCTAATTCATTCATTCATTCATTCATTCAAGGTTTCAGTTTTTTAAAAAGCAAAAATGTAAAATTAAGTTTCCTGTTTCTCAACTCTGATGATTTTTATGTATTTGTTGGATCTGCTGAAGGTGTATGAATGTCACTGAAGTAGGGCTGTCAGCGTTAACGTGTTAATCGCGATTAGATTAATGCAATCCATAACGGGTTTTTTTTTTTTAATGGCATTTTAATGTAGCAAGCCTTTTTGTCCCTTCTACTCCCCCGTAGACGGCTCCTCTAGCTGTAGCGCTATGCTTTGAAGTGGCCTCCTGCAGTAAACCTACCGCGCTGATGGAAAGTAAGAGAGCTACTGGACTTTTGAACGGCTTGTTTAACTTTAAAACACTTCCAGACGCTTCAGTTGACAAGTCAAAAGTAAAATGCAACCTGTGTCAAACGGAGTTTAACTACCACCGGAGTACGTGGAGTTTGAGTTAGCACCTCCACGCTAAACACCCAGGTGCAGCCAAGCCAGCCTCAGCTCCACCAAAGGACCATTTTGGAGTGTGGGAGTCGCAGCAGAGCCGTGATTGATTCCCAGTTAAGACACTCTGGTAAGAAATGCTTTACATTATGGGCTTAACACTGCCTTCAAATGGAAAATAACAGGATTTTAAACATGCAATTCAAAACGCCATTAACCACGATTAACTATGGAAATTCTGCGATTAATCGCGATTAACTATGGAAATTCTGCGATTAATCTCGATTAAAAAAATTAATCGTTTGACAGCCCTAATTGTATCTAGTCATTTTGAACTGTAACATCATGTTTAGTTTCCTTTATAGATTCCTGATACTTTGATGCTTTACAGCTCAGCTCGTCATTGTATATTAATAAGAAGAAGCCAAACTGAGATTGTCTTTTTTTAGACTTCGTACATTAAGCTCGACCGTGACCAATGAAAACATGAAGCGTGTTCCTGGAGTTGACTTTCACACAGTCAGAGCTGCTGCTGTCAGACATTCAAACCAAGTTAAATAAACTACAACTCCCATTACAAGAACTACAACAGCAGCTTGGTTTCATCCACGTTAACTTTTATTTATTCAGGAGGAATTCACTGAGAGCAGAGCTTTTCTCTCCCTGATCACATTCACACATGATCAGCTGGCCACTGAGTAGGTTGCTTCTTTACTTTTCTCTCCCAGATTCATCCTGCTGTTCTGGGGGGGGGGGGGGGGGGGATTGAACTGGCGGCACACCAATCACAACTCGCTTCTCTAATGCTTAGGCCCATATCAAGTTGTAACAACCAATACGACGGAAAGGAGGAAGGAAGGGAGGAAGAAGGAAGGAAAGGAAGAGAGGAAGAAGGAGGGAAAGGAGGAAGAAGGAAGGAAAGGAGGAAGGAAAGGAGGAAGGAAGGAAGGAAGGAGGAGGGAAGGGAGGAAGAAGGAAGGGAGGAAGGAAGGACGGAAGGAAGGAAAGGACAGAACGAAGGGAGGAAGGCCTAACGTTTAGGCCACCAAGCTCTATAGGCCCATATTTAACAACCAATACGACGAAAGAAAGGGAGGAAGAAGGAAGGAGGGAGGAAGGAAGGGATGAGGGAAGGAAGAAGGAAGGAAAGGAGGGAGGAAGGAAGGGAGGAGGGAGGAAAGGAGGAAGGAAGGAAGGAAGGAGGAGGGAAGGGAGGAAGAAGGAAGGAAGGGAGGAAGAAGGAAGAAGGAAGGAAAGGAGGGAGGAAGGAAGGGAGGAGGGAGGAAAGAAGGAATGAAAGGAAGGAAAGAAAGAAGGAAGGAAAGGAGAAAGGAAGGAAGGAAGAAAAGGAGGAAGGAAGGGAGGAAGGAAGGAAGGGAGGAAGGAGGAAGGAAGGAAGAAGGAAGGAAAGGAGGAGGGAAGGGAGAAAGAAGGAAGGAAAGGAGAAAGGAAGGAAGGAAGAAAAGGAGAAAGGAAGGAAGGAAGAAAAGGAGGAAGGAAGGAAAGAAGGGAGGGAGGAAGGAAGGAAGGAAAGGACAGAACGAAGGGAGGAAGGCCTAACGTTTAGGCCACCAAGCTCTAGGCCCATATTTAACAACCAATACGACGAAAGAAAGGGAGGAAGAAGGAAGGAGGAAGGAAGGAAGGGATGAGGGAAGGAAGAAGGAAGGAAAGGAGGGAGGAAGGAAGGGAGGAGGGAGGAAAGGAGGAAGGAAAGAAGGAAGGAGGAGGGAAGGGAGGAAGAAGGAAGGAAGGGAGGAAGAAGGAAGGAAGGGAGAAAGGGAGGAAGAAGGAAGGAAAGAAAGGTGTAAGGAGGGAGGGAAGGAAGGAAGGAAGGAAGGACAGGAGGAAGGAGGAAAAGAGGAAGGAAGGAAATGAGTAAGGAAGGGAGGAAGGAAGGAAGGAAATAAGTAAGGAAGGAAAGGAGGAAGGAAAGAAGGACGGAAGGACGAAAGAAAAGAAGGACAGAAGGAAGGGAGGGAGGAAAGGAAAAAAGGAAGGAAGCAAAGAAGGACAGAAGGAAGGGAGGGAGGGAGGAAAGGAAAAAAGGAACAATCAAAACAGACGGGTTATTACACACATGTGAACTCACCTCCACCACAAACCTCCGGGACTTATGGGTAATTATGTTTGTTAAAGGCCGCTAAAAACCTGCATATGAAATAAACAAAGATATTAGATGTGTTTCCTTTGACTAATGATCAGAGTTAGACTTGTTAATAAGAGTTTTAATGAGGTTTTCCTGCTTCTGGAAACTCGACCAGGAAGTTTCAGCTCTCTGTGTCACCGAGTTAAAGACAAAACCTCTCCTATACCCCTTTTCCTCCGAGCTGGAGCCGATGCTGGTTCGGAGCTAGTGCTAGAACCAGTGGTGCTAATCCAAGCACCTCTTACCAACCTGTTGCTTTTCCACCAGCAAGGAGCCACGCGATTACGTCTCTGTATAACGGAGCCAGCGCCTTTGAAGCACTTCCATGATTCACCAGTGAGAGGCAGCAACATGGCACAAGGCATCTAGCCTACCGGAAACGAAGAAGAAGAAAAAGAAAAAGAAAAAGAAGAAGAAGAAGAAGGACAGCTCTGGCAAAAAATTATCAAAATAGTACTTTTAATCAACAAGGCTTTAACCCTCTGTAAATGCCACGCTAGTCTGCTAATAAACGTTAGCTCCGCTAGCCGGCTAATAAACTTTAGCCCCGCTAGCCGGCTAATGAACGTTAACCCCGCTAGTCTGCTAATGAACGTTAGCCCCGCTAGTCTGCTAATGAACGTTAGCCCCGCTAGCCGGCTAATAAACTTTAGCTCCGCTAGCCGGTTAATAAACTTTAGCCCCGCTAGCCGGCTAATAAACTTTAGCCCCGCCCCCAGCCAGCTGACGTAATCGGTTC
>NC_070585.1:33024737-33037237 GCF_027409825.1 Scomber japonicus | reverse complement strand
TCATGTCTTCCATCTATCCTTTCTTCTTTCCTTCCTTCCTTCTTTCTGTCTGTCCTTCCTACCTTTCTTCCCTCTGTCCTTTTGTCTGTCTTCCCTTCCTTCCCTTCTTATTTCCTTCCTTCCTTCCTTCCTTCCATCTTTTTAATGATCCGGCCCACATCAGATCAAATTGGTCTGTACGTGGCCCTTGAATGAAGATGAGTTTGACTCCTCTGGTGTAGAGCATATGAGCCACACCAACTCAGCTACAGGCCAGATGTGTGTCTTTGTGGTTTGACGGGTTCGTGCTTTATGTCCTCAAATAAAAGGTTAGTGGTTCAAACCCCATGCAGGGTCATATTAAGAAGTAGTGAGATATCATTTCTGCCATATTGCCCTTGTCAGAGTCTCATCACAGTAGAGAAGGAGTGACTTTACTGACTTCAAATTAGAGTCATGACGTCGGGTTCGGCTCCAACGAGGACTCTGACTTTCCAAACGTTGATATTTACTCAGGTGGGGAGTTCTGGTCCTCTGTAATGAGGCCAACCAGGAAGTAACTTAGAGCTGCATTCTATCAAAAGGCCACCAGGGGGCGACCGTCTCTATACAAGTCAATGGAGAATTCACCAACTTCTCACTTGATTTCTAACCTCAGTAAACGTTTTCAAAATGTGTTTATGGTCTCAATCGCTAGTTTAAAGCCTTCTTCAATGCAGTATGATGTTCATTTGGGACATTTTGGCCTCCCTGATTTTATATGTGACGATAAAGCAGGGTATGCATTAGGGCGTGGCTACGTCCTGATTGACAGGTTGATTGACCAATGTCCTCGAGATCCAGCCCTTGTAACCATAGCAACCTCCCCGCTCCGCCCATGGCCCCGCCTCATGCCCATATAAGTAGAATCCGTGTTCTTTTTTTCCCAGCATGCACCTGAAATTCTCAAGATGGCGCTGCCTAGATTCGAAACTATTGGCTTCCGAGCAGCAGTCCACAAACCAATGGGTGACGTCACGGATGTTACGTCTGTTTCTTTTATACAGTCTGTGGCTCCAACGAGGACTCTGACTTTCCACACGTTGATATTTACTGTTTGATATTTGATTTAAACTGTCAGTAAAACAGCTGAAGAGTGAATTAGCAGCAGATCTCTGAGGGTCAAACATCAGCAGTCAGTCTGATATCAGGGCTGCAGGACGAGGAGATCAATAACCAACATGTCCATCAGTCCGTCCGTCCGAGCGTCCTGGGACCAGTTCAGCCCAGACAATCACTGAGAGTCCAGACACAGCAGCTTTAACAGAGAGAACCATGGAGATCCATTCTTCCTCCTCTTCCTCCTCCTCCTCCTCCTCTTCCTCTCCTCTATTGATCTGTGAGATTTTTTTAGGATTTGTGGTTGAATTTTTCATCTTGTTTTTTCTTTGTGGTCTCCCACGGCACCGAGTCGGTTTCCACAAAAACAAAGACGGAGGTGGAGGCTGTCTGAGAGCCGCAGGTGGACACCAGGGTTTCACTTCTGAATCCCATTTCCTGCATTTCTACATATATTTAGAGACTATAGGATCATATAACCTGCCTGTACCTCAGATGATATGAAGGCAGAGTACAAGTTAAAGACACTGACACTTTCCTACCTTCCTTTTATCCTTTCTTTGATCCTTCCTTCCTTCCTTCCTTCTGTCCTTCCATCCATCTGTCCTTCCTCCCTTTCTTCCATCTGTCCTTCCTCCCTTTCTTCCTTCTGTCCTTCCATCCATCTGTCCTTCCTACCTTTCTTCCTTCCTTCCTTCCATCCATCTGTCCTTCCTACCTTTCTTCCTTCTGTCCTTCCTACCTTCCATCCTTCCTTCCTTCCATCCATCTGTCCTTCCTCCCTTTCTTCCTTCTGTCCTTCCTTCCATCTGTCCTTCTTCCCTTTCTTCCTTCCTTCCTTCTGTCCTTCCTACCTTTCTTCCTTCTGTCCTTCCTACCTTCCATCCATCTGTCCTTCCTACCTTTCGTCCTTCTGTCCTTCTGTCCTTCTGTCCTTCCTTCCATCTGTCCTTCTTCCCTTTCTTCCTTCCTTCCTTCCATCCATCTGTCCTTCCTCCCTTTCGTCCTTCTGTCCTTCCTACCTTTCTTCCTTCTGTCCTTCCATCCTTCTGTCCTTCCTCCCTTTCGTCCTTCTGTCCTTCCTACCTTTCTTCCTTCTGTCCTTCCTTCCATCTGTCCTTCTTCCCTTTCTTCCTTCCTTCCTTCCATCCGTCCTTCCTACCTTTCTTCCTTCTGTCCTTCCTACCTTCCATCCTTCCATCCATCTGTCCTTCCTACCTTTCTTCCTTCTGTCCTTCCTTCCATCTGTCCTTCTTCCCTTTCTTCCTTCCTTCCTTCCTTCCATCCATCTGTCCTTCCTACCTTTCTTCCTTCTGTCCTTCCTTCCTTCCATCCATCTGTCCTTCCTACCTTTCTTCCTTCTGTCCTTCCTACCTTTCTTCCTTCTGTCCTTCCTACCTTCCATCCTTCCTTCCTTCCATCCATCTGTCCTTCCTACCTTTTGTCCTTCTGTCCTTCCTACCTTTCTTCCTTCTGTCCTTCCTTCCATCTGTCCTTCTTCCCTTTCTTCCTTCCTTCCTTCCATCCATCTGTCCTTCCTACCTTTCTTCCTTCTGTCCTTCCTACCTTCCATCCTTCCTTCCTTCCATCCATCTGTCCTTCCTACCTTTCGTCCTTCTGTCCTTCCTACCTTTCTTCCTTCTGTCCTTCCTTCCATCTGTCCTTCTTCCCTTTCTTCCTTCCTTCCTTCCATCCATCTGTCCTTCCTACCTTTCTTCCTTCTGTCCTTCCTACCTTCCATCCATCTGTCCTTCCTACCTTTCTTCCTTCTGTCCTTCCTACCTTCCATCCTTCCATCCTTCCAGCCAACATGTGTAATAACCTGCTTCCTGTTGTAAATGATGTGTCTGAGTGGACATCTGACACTTTCCTACCTTCCTTTTATCCTTTCTTTGTTCCTTCCTTCCTTCCTTCCTTCTGTCCTTCCTTCCATCTGTCCTTCCTCCCTTTCTTCCTTCTGTCCTTCCTACCTTTCTTCCTTCTGTCCTTCCATCCATCTGTCCTTCCTCCCTTTCGTCCTTCTGTCCTTCCTACCTTTCTTCCTTCTGTCCTTCCATCCATCTGTCCTTCCTCCCTTTCTTCCTTCTGTCCTTCCTACCTTTCTTCCTTCTGTCCTTCCTTCCATCTGTCCTTCTTCCCTTTCTTCCTTCCTTCCTTCCATCCATCTGTCCTTCCTACCTTTCTTCCTTCTGTCCTTCCTACCTTCCTTCCATCCATCTGTCCTTCCTACCTTTCTTCCTTCTGTCCTTCCTACCTTCCATCCTTCCATCCTTCCAGGCAACATGTGTAATAATCTGCCTCCTGTTGTTAATGATGTGTGTGAGTGGACATCTGACACTCTAACACCAACATGTATGTTATACTTTCTGCAGACTGTGATCCATATTTAACCTCCAGAGTCCGTATGCAACAGTGGAAAGTAACTATTTACCTCAATACTGTATTTAAGTACAGTTTTGAGGTACTTGTACTTTACTGTAGTATTTCCATGTGATGCTACTTTCTACATCTCAGAGGGAAATATTTCAAATGATCCAATATTTCAGAAAAAATCAAAGATTAGAGAAAAAAGTCCAAAAACTGAAAACACATTTGTGCATCAGAACTTTGTTTTTTCTTCTTTCCCATTAATCATCTCAGCAGCCCTCACATTTATCTGCTGACCCTTTGGAGGGTCCCCACCCCTAGGTTGGGAACCACTGTAATACTTTTACTGTAATACTGCATACTACATCACTATAATACTGCAGTACTTTTACTGTAATACTGCATACTACATCACTATAATACTGCAGTACTTTTACTGTAATACTGCATACTACATCACTATAATACTGCAGTACTTTTACTGTAATACTGCATACTACATCACTCATAATACTGCAGTACTTTTACTGTAATACTGCATACTACATCACTCATAATACTGCAGTACTTTTACTGTAATACTGCATACTACATCACTATAATACTGCAGTACTTTTACTGCAATACTGCATACTACATCACTATAATACTGCAGTACTTTTACTGTAATACTGCATACTACATCACTATAATACTGCAGTACTTTTACTGTAATACTGCATACTACATCACTATAATACTACAGTACTTTTACTGTAATACTGCATACTACATCACTCATAATACTGCAGTACTTTTACTGTAATACTGCATACTACACCACTATAATACTGCAGTACTTTTACTGTAATACTGCATACTACATCACTCATAATACTGCAGTACTTTTACTGCAATACTGCATACTACATCACTATAATACTGCAGTACTTTTACTGTAATACTGCATACTACATCACTCATAATACTGCAGTACTTTTACTGTAATACTGCATACTACATCACTATAATACTGCAGTACTTTTACTGTAATACTGCATACTACATCACTATAATACTGCAGTACTTTTACTGTAATACTGCATACTACATCACTATAATACTACAGTACTTTTACTGTAATACTGCATACTACATCACTATAATACTACAGTACTTTTACTGTAATACTGCATACTACATCACTCATAATACTGCAGTACTTTTACTGTAATACTGCATACTACATCACTATAATACTGCAGTACTTTTACTGTAATACTGCATACTACATCACTATAATACTGCATACTACATCACTATAATACTGCAGTACTTTTACTGTAATACTGCATACTACATCACTATAATACTGCAGTACTTTTACTGTAATACTGCATACTACATCACTCATAATACTGCAGTACTTTTACTGTAATACTGCATACTACATCACTCATAATACTGCAGTACTTTTACTGCAATACTGCATACTACATCACTATAATACTGCAGTACTTTTACTGTAATACTGCATACTACATCACTATAATACTGCAGTACTTTTACTGTAATACTGCATACTACATCACTATAATACTACAGTACTTTTACTGTAATACTGCATACTACATCACTCATAATACTGCAGTACTTTTACTGTAATACTGCATACTACATCACTCATAATACTGCAGTACTTTTACTGCAATACTGCATACTACATCACTATAATACTGCAGTACTTTTACTGTAATACTGCATACTACATCACTATAATACTGCAGTACTTTTACTGTAATACTGCATACTACATCACTATAATACTACAGTACTTTTACTGTAATACTGCATACTACATCACTCATAATACTGCAGTACTTTTACTGCAATACTGCATACTACATCACTCATAATACTACAGTACTTTTACTGTAATACTGCATACTACATCACTATAATACTACAGTACTTTTACTGTAATACTGCATACTACATCACTATAATACTGCAGTACTTTTACTGTAATACTGCATACTACATCACTATAATACTGCAGTACTTTTACTGTAATACTGCATACTACATCACTATAATACTGCAGTACTTTTACTGTAATACTGCATACTACATCACTATAATACTGCAGTACTTTTACTGTAATACTGCATACTACATCACTATAATACTACAGTACTTTTACTGTAATACTGCATACTACATCACTCATAATACTGCAGTACTTTTACTGTAATACTGCATACTACATCACTATAATACTACAGTACTTTTACTGTAATACTGCATACTACATCACTCATAATACTGCAGTACTTTTACTGTAATACTGCATACTACATCACTATAATACTGCAGTACTTTTACTGTAATACTGCATACTACATCACTATAATACTGCAGTACTTTTACTGTAATACTGCATACTACATCACTATAATACTGCAGTACTTTTACTGTAATACTGCATACTACATCACTCATAATACTACAGTACTTTTACTGTAATACTGCATACTACATCACTATAATACTGCAGTACTTTTACTGTAATACTGCATACTACATCACTATAATACTACAGTACTTTTACTGTAATACTGCATACTACATCACTCATAATACTGCAGTACTTTTACTGTAATACTGCATACTACATCACTATAATACTGCAGACAGAGCTTTTAGGATCAGAGTACTTCTTCCACCTCTGACTGTATGATGACATGTGATCCTGCATCACTGATCACATCTAAAAGCAAACATCCTGTTCATATTAAAAAAGCAGATAATAACTCCCAGAAAGCTCTTTTATTAAATAAAAAAAAAAAAGTTGCATATACGACCGTGTCCGTGTGCTGCGTTACGTTATGAATATTAATCTATAGATGGACGGGCGGGGGGGGGGAGGCAGGGGAGCCGTGCTGCAAAACAAATTATTTGGAGGCAGCGATTACAGCGCGAGGGTTCCCCCGAGTGAGGCAGATAATATTAAAGTAATCTACGTGCCGAGGTGAACACGCTCCCGTCGAGGATGATAGACGTCTAAATTAGTCCAACAAGAAGAAGAGAGAGTCTCAGCAACAGGAAGCTGTCAGAGCGTCGGACAGCAGCTCGCAGCGTTACACAGCGTTACACCGAGTTCATTATGAAGCTTCTGTCAGCGCGTCAGGGAGGGAGGGGAAGGGAAGAGGAGGAAGGAAGGAAGGGAGGGAGAAGGAAGGAAAGGAGGGAGGACGGAAGAAAAGGAGGAAGAAGGGAAGGAAGGAAGGAAGGAAAGGAGGGAGAAGGGAAGGAAGGAAGGAAAGGAGGGAGAAGGGAAGGAAGGAAAGAGGGAAGGAAGAAAGAAAGGAAAAGAGGAAGTAAGGAAGGAAGGAAAGGAGGAAGGAAGAAGGGAAGGGAGGAAGAAGGAAGGAAAGAAGGAAGGAAGGAAGGAAGAAAGAAAGGAGAGAGGACGGAAGGAAGGGAGAAAGAAGGAAGAAAAGGAGGAAGAAGGGAAGGAAGGGAGGAAGAAGGAAGGAAAGGAGGGAGGACGGAAGGAAGGGAGAAAGAAGGAAGAAAAGGAGGAAGAAGGGAGGAAGGGAGGAAGAAGGAAGGAAAGGAGGGAGGAGGAAGGGAGAAAGAAGGAAGAAAAGGAGGAAGAAGGGAAGGAAGGAAGGAAAGGAGGGAGGAGGAAGGGAGGAAGAAGGAAGGAAAGGAGGAAGAAGGAAAGGAGGAAGAAGGGAAGGAGGAAAAAGGGAAGGGAGGAAGAAGGAAGAAAAGGAGGAAGAAGAGAAGGAAGGGAGGAAGAAGGAAGGAAAGGAGGGAGGAGGAAAGGAGGGAGGACGGAAGGAAGAGAGAAAGAACGAAGAAAAGGAGGAAGAAGGGAAGGAAGGAAGGAAGGAAAGGAGGAAGAAGGGAAGGGAGGAAGAAGGGAGAAAGAAGGAAAGAGGAAGGAAGGAAAGAAGGAAGGAAGAAAGAAAGGAAGAAGGGAAGGAAGAAAAGGAAGGGAGAAAAATGGAAGGAGGAAGGAAGGAAAGAAGGAAGGAAAAGAGGAAGGAAGGACAGAAGGAAGGAATAAAGAAAGAAAGGAAAAGAGGAAGGAAGGAAGGACAGAAGGAAGGAAGAAAGAAAGGAAAAGAGGAAGAAGGGAAGGAAGGAAGGGAGGAAGAAGGAAGGAAAGGAAGGAAGGAAGGAAGGAAGGAAAGAAGGAAGAAGGAAGGAAGGAAGGACAGAAGGAAGGAAGGGAGGAACAGTCAAAACCGACAGGAAGTTTAAAATCCAACCTTGTTAATTCTCTGCGGTCTCATCTGGATCGTCAGGTACGTGTTTCTCCCTGGCAGCGTCCTCCGGCTCGTCCCGGGGGTCCGGAGCGATTCTGAGGCCAGAGGAGGGAAGGGAGGTAGGAACCTAGGAACCTTTCTGAGGCCAGAGGAGGGAAGGGAGGTAGGAACCTAGGAACCTTTCTGAGGCCAGAGGAGGGAAGGGAGGTAGGAACCTAGGAACCTTTCTGAGGCCAGAGGAGGGAAGGGAGGTAGGAACCTAGGAACCTTTCTGAGGCCAGAGGAGGGAAGGGAGGTAGGAACCTAGGAACCTTTCTGAGGCCAGAGGAGGGAAGGGAGGTAGGAAACTAGGAACCTTTCTGAGGCCAGAGGAGATTTATAATCCCTCCACAGCGTCCAAGAACATCTCTACAGGGAGGCGTCTCATCCACAGCTCCTATTCATCAAGCTTCTCACAACAGGAAGTCTCCTAACAGCCCATAAACACTCAGAGACACACCAAGGAGGAAAGAAGGACAGAAGGAAGGGAGGAAGAAGGAATGAAGGAAGGAGGAAAGAAGGACAGAAGGAAGGGATGGAGGGAGGAAGGAAGGAACGAAGGAAGGAGGGAAGGAGGGAGGTAGGAAGGAAGGAAGTCACTCCTAACAGCCCATAAACACTCAGAGACACACTTCTTGGTCCAACTTTTAGGATGAGGAGTAAAAGCATGTAATCACCTTTCTTAACCCTCCTGTTGTCCTCAAGTCAAGGAAGGACAGAAGGAAGGACAGGAGGAAGGAAGGAAAGGAGTAAGGATGAAAAGAGGAAGGAATTTAGGAGAGAATGAAGGAAGGGAGTAAGGATGAAAAGAGGAAGGAAGGAAGGAAAGGAGTAAGAATGAAAAGAGGAAGGAATTTAGGAGAGAAGGAAGGAAGGAAGGAAATGAGTAAGGATGAAAAGAGGAAGGAATTTAGGAGAGAAGGAAGGAAGGAAGGAGGGAAGGAAGGAAGGAAAGGAATAAGGATGAAAAGAGGAAGGAATTTAGAAGAGATGGAAGGAAGGAAGGAAGGGAGGAAGGAAATGAGTAAGGATGAAAAGAGGAAGGAATTTAGGAGAGAAGGAAGGAAGAAAGGAAGGAAGGAAAGGAATAAGGATGAAAAGAGGAAGGAAGGAAGGAGGGAAGGAAGGAGGGAAAGTAGTAAGGACGAAAAGAGGAAGGAATTTAGGAGAGAAAGAAGGAAGGAAGGAAGGAAGGAAATGAGTAAGGATGAAAAGAGGAAGGAATTTAGGAGAGAAGGAAGGAAGGAAGGAAGGAAGGAAGGAAGGAAGGAAGGAAGGAAGGAAAGGAATAAGGATGGAAAGAGGAAGGAGGAGGGAAGGAAGGAAATGAGTAAGGATGAAAAGAGGAAGGAATTTAGGAGAGATGGAAGGAAGGTAGGAAGGAAGGAAGGAAGGAAGGAAGGAAGGAGTAAGGAGGGAAGGAGGAAGAGAGGGAGGAAAGGAGGGAGGGAGGAAGGATGGAAGGAGGAGGGAGCAAAGAAAGAAAGGTGGAGGGGAAGAAGGAAGCGACAATTAAGGAAAGAAGGAACAGTCAAAAGAGAGATGGGGTCAATTTGACCCAGGAGGACGACACGAGGGTTAATTTACGATATCAGTCCCGGTCCTGATGTCCAAACCATCTCTGAGCTCCCTCCAGGTGATCCATCCCTGAGGGTTGGAAGTGAGTTGGAAGTGAGTCTCCGCCCCAACTAGTGAAGGAGTTGAAGCGTCTCTGGGTTTGGTTCACAGTGAGGGGAAAGGAGGAGTGTGAGGTCAAAGGGCAGAAGAAGGAGAAAGAGTCAAACCTGAAGATGAAAGTCTCAGTTTACCTGTTGAAATTAGCCTCCTCCACAGAGGAGGGAAGGAAGGAAGGAAGGAAGGAAGGAAGGAAGGAAGGATGGAAGGAAAAGAAGACAGGAAGGAAAGATGGAAGGAACGAAGGAAGGAAAAAAGAAAGAAAGAAAGGAAGGAAGGAAGGACAGAAGGAAGGACCATGGACTGTATATAAGAAAGAAAGAAGTGGGAAGGACAGAAGGAAGTAAGGATGGGAGGGAGGGAGGGAGGAAAAGAAGACAGGAAGGAAAAATGGAAGGAACGAAGGAAGGAAATGAGGAAAAAGAAAGAAAGAAAGAAAGAAAGGGAGGAAGTACAGAAGGAAGGATGGAAGGACAGATGGAAGGGGTGGAGGAAGGAAGGAAGGATGGAAGGACAGATGGAAGGGATGGAGGAAGGAAAGAAGGATGGATGGAAGGAAAAGAAGACAGGAAGGAAAGATGGAAGGAACGAAGGAAGGAAATAAGGAAAAAGAAAGAAAGAAAGAAAGAAAGAAAGGGAGGAAGTACAGAAGGAAGGATGGAAGGACAGATGGAAGGGATAGAGGAAGGAAGGAAGGAAGGAAGGAAGGAAGGAAGGAAGGAAGGATGGAAGGAAAGATGGAAGGAATGAAGGAAAAAAGAAAGAAAGAAAGGGAGGAAGTACAGAAGGAAGGATGGAAGGACAGATGGAAGGGATGGATGAAGGAAGGAAGGGAGGGAGGGAGGGAGGAAAAGAAGACAGGAAGGAAAAATGGAAGGAACGAAAGAAGGAAATAAGGAAAAAGAAAGAAAGAAAGGGAGGAAGTACAGAAGGAAGGATGGAAGGACAGATGGAAGGGGTGGAGGAAGGAAGGAAAAAAGAAAGAATGAAAAGGAAGAAGGAAGGAAGGAAGGAAGGAAGGAAGGAAGGAAGACAGGAAGGAAAGTGGGCCGGATTGGATCCCTCGGCGGGCCGGTTCTGGCCCACGGGCCGCATGTTTGACCCCCCTGTGCTAAAGCATCCTGGAGCAGAGACGAGGAGCTGCAGAGGTCTCACTTCTCTCTTATACTCCTTTGGCTTTTCACACATGTGGTCCAAATGACGCTGTGACATCATCAGTGACATCATCAGTGACATCATCAGTGACATCACTTGAGGTTATGTATCAGATCACATCATCTCTAAAACACTTTGAGACACTTTTAGCTCAAATGTTTCTCAGTAAGTTGAAATATTTCCATCCACACAGTAAACTTTTCTTCTAGTTGAGTTGAGACACACACACACACACACACACACACACACACTCACGCACACACACACACACACACACACACACACTTTATAAACTTATGAACAAACATATGTGACCTTTGAAACCCGCACACATGTTCATATCAACACACACATCTTTACAACATCTGTGTCTATTAACACACATGTAAACTGAACACTCCACATGTTAACACACACACACACACACACACACACACACACACACACACACACACACACACATACACACACACACGCTCGTTTCCCAGAGGGCCGTGCAGCGGTCGCCTCGGAGCCTCTGAAACTCCTCGGGGACAAACAGGAAGTTGGAGGACGAGCTCCGGCTCCATCTGGGCCCCAGACTCACCTGACACCGGCTCCAACCCTGAGGGCCCGACGCCATGGCAACCAGCGAGCCACATCCAGGTGAACGCTGATAAAGACAGAGAGAGGAGAGACAGATGGTGGAAGAACTCACACCAACTGAACAAATATTAACACCTGCAGCACAACTTTATTTAAAACATACGTCTGTTCTTCTCTTATTAGCAGCAGGAGAGATGAATATAGAAATGTCCTTTATATACGAAGGGAAGGAAGGGAGGAAGGAAAGGAAGGACGAAGGAAAGGAGGGAAGGAAAGGAAGGACGAAAGGAAGGAAAGAAGGACAGAAGAAGGAAGGAAGTAGGGAAAGAAAGAATGAAGGAAGGAAGGAGGGAGGGAGGGAGGAATAGAGGGAGGGAGGGGAGGGAAGGGAGGTAGGAAGGAAGGAAGGAGGAAAGAAAGACAGAAGGAAGGGAGGAAGGAAAGGAAGGACGGAGGGAAGGAAAGAAGGACAGAAGGAAGGGAGGAAGGAAGGAAAGAATGAAGGAAGGACGGAGGGAGGGAGGAAGGAAGGAAGGAGGAAAGAAGGACAGAAGGAAGAGAGGAAGGAAAAGAAAGAAGGAAGGAAGGAAGGAGGGAAGGAAAGAAGGACAGAAGGAAGGGAGGAAAGAAAGGAAAGAAGGCAGGAAGGAAGGAGGGAAGGAAAGAAGGACAGACGAAGGAAGAAAGGAAAGAAGGAAGGAAGTCGGGAAGGAGGAGAAGGTTTTATTTTTATTTAAAACATACGTCTGTTCTTCTCTTATTAGCAGCAGGAGAGATGAATATAGAAATGTCCTTCATATATACGGCTAAACTGTTTCTGGAAAGGAGGTAGGAAGGAAGGAAGAAAGGAAGGAAGGAAGGAAGGAAGGAAGGAAGGATGAAAGGAAAGAAGGAAGGAAGGGAGGTAGGAACTTTATTCAAAACGTACGTCTGTTTTTCTCTTATTAGCAGCAGGAGTGATGAATATAGAAATGTCCTTTATATACGAAGGGAAGGAAAGGAGGAAGGAAAGGAAGGACGACGGAAAGGAGGAAGGAAAGGAAGGACGAAGGGAAGGAAAGAAGGACAGAAGAAGGAAGAAAGGAAAGAAGGAAGGAAGTAGGGAAGGAAAGAATGAAGGAAGGAAGGAGGGAGGGAGGAAGGGAGGAATAGAGGGAGGGAGGGGAGGGAAGGGAGGTAGGAAGGAAGGAAGGAAGGAGGAAAGAAGGACAGAAGGAAGGGGGGAAAGAAAGGAAGGAAGAAGGAAGGGAAGAAGGACAGAAGGAAGGGAGGAAGGAAAAGAAAGAAGGAAGGAAGGAAGGAAGGAAGGAAGGAGGAAAGAAAAGGAAGGAAGGAAGGAAGGAA
>NC_070585.1:33004737-33019737 GCF_027409825.1 Scomber japonicus | reverse complement strand
AGGAAGGAAGAAAGGAAGAAAGGAAGGAAATAAGAAGGGAAGGAATGAAAGACAGGCAAAAGGAAGGAAGGAAGAAAGGTAGGAATGAGAGAGATAGTGAAGGACGGACAGACAGAAGGAAGGATAGATAGAAGGAAGGAATGTAGGACAGCAGGAAGAAAGGAAGGAAGGGAGGTAGGAGGGAGGAAAGAAGGAAGGAAGGAAGGACAGAAGGACAGAAGGAAGGAAAGAAGGACAGAAGGAAGGAAGGAAGGACAGCAGGAAGGAAGGAAGGAAGGAAGGTAGGAGGGAGGAAGGACAGAAGGACAGAAGGAAGGAAAGGAGGGAGGAAGGAAGGCAGGTTGGAAAGAGGAAGAAAGGTAGAGGGGAGGGAGGAAAGAAGGACAGAAGAAAGGAATGAAGGAAGGACAGAAGGAAGGAAGGATGGAAGGGAGGACGGAAGGAAGGAAGGAAAGAGAGAAGGAGGGAGGAAGGAGAGAAGGAAGAAAGGTAGGAGAGAGGGAGGGAGGAAAGAAGGACAGAAGAAAGGAATGCAGAATCTCTACATGTTTCCTCTCTGATGAAAACTCTTCCATGTGTGATTTTTATGACTTCCTGTGTCCTGCTCGGCGTCTGAGGACAGTCGGCGGTCGGCTGGACACGGCGGTGATGGACACGGCGGCGGCGGTGGTGGTGGTGGTGGTGGCGACGGAGGCGTGAGGTAATTGCCCCCCATTTGTAGCTCGACAGCTGGGCAGAATTCAGGAGTGCCATTTGGCCCGGAGAGGAAAGGAGGGAGGGAGGGAGGAAGGATGGAAGGAAGGGAGGAAAGAGGAAGGAAAGGAGGGAGGGAGGAAGGACGGAAGGAAGGGAGGAAAGAGGAAGGAAAGGAGGGAGGAAGAAAAGGAGGGAGGGAGGAAGGAAGGGAGGGAGGGAGGAAGAAAAGGAGGGAGGGAGGAAGGAAGGAAAGGAGGGAGGAAGGAAGGAAGGAAGGGAGGGAGGGAGGAAGGAAAGGAGGGAGGAAGGAAGGCAGGTTGGAAAGAGGAAGAAAGGTAGGGGGGAGGGAGGAAAGAAGGACAGAAGAAAGGAATGAAGGAAGGAAGGATGGAAGGGAGGTAGGAGGGAGGAAAGAAGGACAGAAGGAAGGACAGAAGGAAGGAAGGAAAAGGAAGAAAGGTGGGAGAGAGGGAGGGAGGAAAGAAGGACAGAAGAAAGGAATGAAAGAAGGACAGAAGGAAGGAAGGATGGAAGGGAGGACGGAAGGAAGGAAGGAAAGAGAGAAGGAAGGAAGGAAGGACACAAGGAAGAACAGAAGGGAGGGAGGAAGGAAGGAAGGAAAGGAGGAAAGAGGAAGGAAAGGAGGGAGGGAGGAAGGAAAGGAGGGAGGGAGGAAGGAATGAAGGAAGGACAGAAGGAAGGAAGGATGGAAGGGAGGTAGGAGGGAGGAAAGAAGGACAGAAGGAAGGAATGAAGGAAGGACGGAACAGTCTAAACAGAATCTCTACATGTTTCCTCTCTGATGAAAACTCTTCCATGTGTGATTTTTATGACTTCCTGTGTCCTGCTCGGCGTCTGAGGACAGTCGGCGGTCGGCTGGACACGGCGGCGGTGGACACGGCGGTGATGGACACGGCGGCGGTGGTGGCGGTGGTGGCGACGGAGGCGTGAGGTAATTGCCCCCCATTTGTAGCTCGACAGCTGGGCAGAATTCAGGAGTGCCATTTGGCCCGGAGTGGCGGGGAGGAGATGCCACATGTTCTATTAAAATGTGATGATCCTGGCTCCCGCCGCGCCGCCGCCGCCTCCGCCCCCCCCGCCCGGCTTCCTGTCCCGCTCTTTAGGGCCTTAATGGGAGCCGCTCGGTGCCGCCGTGTCGCTCCGCACCCTCCGATGATACGAGACGCTTATTCACGCCGGCAGTTGGCTTCCTCTTTTATGTACTGCGTGGGTTTCCAATGCCCTTGTTTGTGTCCAGATGTTGGAGAGAAAGTGTCGGCCATTTTTGTTTTATTCAGGAGACGTGAGAGCGGGAGGAGGAGGAGGAGGAGGAGGAGGGGGAGGAGGGGGAGGAAGGTTTGTGTCTGTCAGTTAAAGGCATGTCAGAAGCCATTTTGGATCAGGAGGAGGAGGAGGAGGAGGAGGAGGAGGGGGAGGAGGAGGAGGAGGAGGGGGAGGAAGGTTTGTGTCTGTCAGTTAAAGGCATGTCAGAGGCCATCTTGGATCAGGAAGAGGAGGAGGAGCAGGAGGAGGAGGAGGAGGGGGAGGAAGGGGAGGAAGGGGAGGAAGGTTTGTGTCTGTCAGTTAAAGGCATGTCAGAAGCCATTTTGGATCAGGAGGAGGAGGAGGAGCAGGAGGGGGAGGAAGGGGAGGAAGGGGAGGAAGGTTTGTGTCTGTCAGTTAAAGGCATGTCAGAAGCCATTTTGGATCAGGAGGAGGAGGAGGAGGAGGAGGAGGAGGAGGAGGAGGAGGAGGAGGAGGAGGGTTAGATGTTGGAGGGAAAGTGTCGGCCATTTTTGTTTTATTCAGGAGACGTGAGAGCGAGAGGAGGAGGAGGAGGAGGAGGGGGAGGAGGAGGAAGGTTTGTGTCTGTCAGTTAAAGGCATGTCAGAGGCCATCTTGGATCAGGAAGAGGAGGGTGGGGGGAGATGGGGGTGGGGGGGGTTAAGTGTCGGGGGGGGGGGGGGCAGATGGGGGTTAAAATGGAAGATTTGTTTGTGATGTCGTCTCGTTTAGAGTCTAAATGTGTCGTCATGTCGTCTCACATCACAGCAGCCTGACGACAGCAGAGACTACAACACGGAAGAGATGAATATAAACTGTCTCTGACTCTCTCTGAGGTTAGTATAGTTTATAATTTTATTATAGTTTTTATTTTATTTAGTTTTTCAGTTTGCTTTTTTATAATTTCAGTTTAGTTTTAGTGAGTTCAACAAGTGATTTAGTAGTTTTTAGTTTTATTTTGAAGGAATTGACTAGTTTTAGTTTGGTTTTATTTTGAAGGAATTGACTAGTTTTAGTTTGGTTTTATTTTGAAGGAATTGACTAGTTTTAGTTTGGTTTTATTTTGAAGGAATTGACTAGTTTTAGTTTGGTTTTATTTTGAAGGAATTGACTAGTTTTAGTTTGGTTTTATTTTGAAGGAATTGACTAGTTTCAGTTTGGCTTTATTTTGAAGGAATTGACTAGTTTTAGTTTAGTTTTTATTTTGAAGGAATTGACAAGTTTTAGTTTAGTTTTTATTTTGAAGGAATTGACAAGTTTTAGTTTGGTTTTATTTTGAAGGAATTGACAAGTTTTAGTTTGGTTTCAATTTGAAGGAATTGACAAGTTTTATTTTGAAGGAATTGACTAGTTTTAGTTTGGTTTTATTTTGAAGGAATTGACTAGTTTTAGTTTGGTTTTATTTTGAAGGAGTTGACAAGTTTTAGTTTGGTTTTATTTTGAAGGAATTGACAAGTTTTAGTTTGGTTTTATTTTGAAGGAATTGACTAGTTTTAGTTTGGTTTTATTTTGAAGGAATTGACAAGTTTTAGTTTGGTTTTATTTTGAAGGAATTGACAAGTTTTAGTTTGGTTTTATTTTGAAGGAATTGACAAGTTTTAGTTTGGTTTTATTTTGAAGGAATTGACAAGTTTTAGTTTGGTTTTATTTTGAAGGAATTGACTAGTTTTAGTTTGGTTTTATTTTGAAGGAATTGACAAGTTTTATTTTGAAGGAATTGACAAGTTTCAGTTTGGTTTTATTTTGAAGGAATTGACAAGTTTCAGTTTGGTTTTATTTTGAAGGAATTTACTAGTTTTAGTTTGGTTTTATTTTGAAGGAATTGACTAGTTTCAGTTTGGTTTTATTTTGAAGGAATTGACAAGTTTTAGTTTGGTTTTATTTTGAAGGAATTGACAAGTTTTAGTTTGGTTTTATTTTGAAGGAATTGACAAGTTTTAGTTTGGTTTTATTTTGAAGGAATTGACTAGTTTTAGTTTGGTTTTATTTTGAAGGAATTGACAAGTTTTATTTTGAAGGAATTGACAAGTTTCAGTTTGGTTTTATTTTGAAGGAATTGACAAGTTTTAGTTCGGCTTTATTTTGAAGGAATTGACAAGTTTTATTTTGGTTTTATTTTGAAGGAATTGACTAGTTTCAGTTTGGTTTTATTTTGAAGGAATTTACTAGTTTTAGTTTGGTTTTATTTTGAAGGAATTGACAAGTTTTAGTTTGGTTTTATTTTGAAGGAATTGACAGTTTTAGTTTGGTTTTATTTTGAAGGAATTGACTAGTTTTAGTTTGGTTTTATTTTGAAGGAATTGGCAAGTTTTAGTTTGGTTTTATTTTGAAGGAATTGACAGTTTTAGTTTGGTTTTATTTTGAAGGAATTGGCAAGTTTTAGTTTGGTTTTATTTTGAAGGAATTGACAGTTTTAGTTTGGTTTTATTTTGAAGGAATTGACTAGTTTTAGTTTGGTTTTATTTTGAAGGAATTGACTAGTTTTAGTTTAGTTTTATTTTGAAGGAATTGGCAAGTTTTAGTTTGGTTTTATTTTGAAGGAATTGACTAGTTTTAGTTTGGTTTTATTTGAAGGAATTGACTAGTTTTAGTTTGGTTTTATTTTGAAGGAATTGACAAGTTTTATTTTGAAGGAATTGACAAGTTTCAGTTTGGTTTTATTTTGAAGGAATTGACAAGTTTTAGTTCGGCTTTATTTTGAAGGAATTGACAAGTTTTATTTTGGTTTTATTTTGAAGGAATTGACTAGTTTCAGTTTGGTTTTATTTTGAAGGAATTTACTAGTTTTAGTTTGGTTTTATTTTGAAGGAATTGACAAGTTTTAGTTTGGTTTTATTTTGAAGGAATTGACAAGTTTTAGTTTGGTTTTATTTTGAAGGAATTGACAAGTTTTAGTTTGGTTTTATTTTGAAGGAATTGACTAGTTTTAGTTTGGTTTTATTTTGAAGGAATTGACAAGTTTTAGTTTGGTTTTATTTTGAAGGAATTGACAAGTTTTAGTTTGGTTTTATTTTGAAGGAATTGACTAGTTTTAGTTTGGTTTTATTTTGAAGGAATTGACAAGTTTTATTTTGAAGGAATTGACAAGTTTCAGTTTGGTTTTATTTTGAAGGAATTGACAAGTTTTAGTTCGGCTTTATTTTGAAGGAATTGACAAGTTTTATTTTGGTTTTATTTTGAAGGAATTGACTAGTTTCAGTTTGGTTTTATTTTGAAGGAATTTACTAGTTTTAGTTTGGTTTTATTTTGAAGGAATTGACTAGTTTTAGTTTGGTTTTATTTTGAAGGAATTGACTAGTTTTAGTTTGGTTTTATTTTGAAGGAATTGACTAGTTTTAGTTTGGTTTTATTTTGAAGGAATTGGCAAGTTTTAGTTTGGTTTTATTTTGAAGGAATTGACAAGTTTTATTTTGAAGGAATTGACAAGTTTCAGTATGGTTTTATTTTGAAGGAATTGACAAGTTTTAGTTCGGCTTTATTTTGAAGGAATTGACAAGTTTTATTTTGGTTTTATTTTGAAGGAATTGACTAGTTTCAGTTTGGTTTTATTTTGAAGGAATTTACTAGTTTTAGTTTGGTTTTATTTTGAAGGAATTGACAAGTTTTAGTTTGGTTTTATTTTGAAGGAATTGACAAGTTTTAGTTTGGTTTTATTTTGAAGGAATTGACAAGTTTTAGTTTGGTTTTATTTTGAAGGAATTGACTAGTTTTAGTTTGGTTTTATTTTGAAGGAATTGACAAGTTTTAGTTTGGTTTTATTTTGAAGGAATTGACAAGTTTTAGTTTGGTTTTATTTTGAAGGAATTGACTAGTTTTAGTTTGGTTTTATTTTGAAGGAATTGACAAGTTTTATTTTGAAGGAATTGACAAGTTTCAGTTTGGTTTTATTTTGAAGGAATTGACAAGTTTTAGTTCGGCTTTATTTTGAAGGAATTGACAAGTTTTATTTTGGTTTTATTTTGAAGGAATTGACTAGTTTCAGTTTGGTTTTATTTTGAAGGAATTGACTAGTTTTAGTTTGGTTTTATTTTGAAGGAATTGACAAGTTTTAGTTTGGTTTTATTTTGAAGGAATTGACAAGTTTTAGTTTGGTTTTATTTTGAAGGAATTGACTAGTTTTAGTTTGGTTTTATTTTGAAGGAATTGACAAGTTTTAGTTTGGTTTTATTTTGAAGGAATTGACAAGTTTTAGTTTGGTTTTATTTTGAAGGAATTGACTAGTTTTAGTTTGGTTTTATTTTGAAGGAATTGACAAGTTTTAGTTCGGCTTTATTTTGAAGGAATTGACAAGTTTTATTTTGGTTTTATTTTGAAGGAATTGACTAGTTTCAGTTTGGTTTTATTTTGAAGGAATTTACTAGTTTTAGTTTGGTTTTATTTTGAAGGAATTGACAAGTTTTAGTTTGGTTTTATTTTGAAGGAATTGACAAGTTTTAGTTTGGTTTTATTTTGAAGGAATTGACAAGTTTTAGTTTGGTTTTATTTTGAAGGAATTGACTAGTTTTAGTTTGGTTTTATTTTGAAGGAATTGACAAGTTTTAGTTTGGTTTTATTTTGAAGGAATTGACAAGTTTTAGTTTGGTTTTATTTTGAAGGAATTGACTAGTTTTAGTTTGGTTTTATTTTGAAGGAATTGACAAGTTTTATTTTGAAGGAATTGACAAGTTTCAGTTTGGTTTTATTTTGAAGGAATTGACAAGTTTTAGTTCGGCTTTATTTTGAAGGAATTGACAAGTTTTATTTTGGTTTTATTTTGAAGGAATTGACTAGTTTCAGTTTGGTTTTATTTTGAAGGAATTGACTAGTTTTAGTTTGGTTTTATTTTGAAGGAATTGACAAGTTTTAGTTTGGTTTTATTTTGAAGGAATTGACAAGTTTTAGTTTGGTTTTATTTTGAAGGAATTGACTAGTTTTAGTTTGGTTTTATTTTGAAGGAATTGACTAGTTTTAGTTTGGTTTTATTTTGAAGGAATTGGCAAGTTTTAGTTTGGTTTTATTTTGAAGGAATTGACTAGTTTTAGTTTGGTTTTATTTTGAAGGAGTTGACAAGTTTTAGTTTGGTTTTATTTTGAAGGAATTGACTAGTTTTAGTTTGGTTTTATTTTGAAGGAATTGGCTAGTTTTAGTTTGGTTTTATTTTGAAGGAATTGACAAGTTTTAGTTTAGATTTATTTTGAAGGAATTGGCTAGTTTTAGTTTGGTTTTATTTTGAAGGAATTGACTCGTTTTAGTTTGGTTTTATTTTGAAGGAATTGACTAGTTTTAGTTTGGTTTTATTTTGAAGGAATTGACTAGTTTTTAGTTTGGTTTTATTTTGAAGGAATTGACTAGTTTTAGTTTGGTTTTATTTTGAAGGAATTGACTAGTTTTAGTTTGGTTTTATTTTGAAGGAATTGACTAGTTTTAGTTTGGTTTTATTTTGAAGGAGTTGACAAGTTTTAGTTCGGTTTTATTTTGAAGGAATTGACTAGTTTTAGTGTTTCAGGTATTAAGAGAAAGCCTTGACTTGTAGAAGCTGATGTTTTATCATCAAGTTCTTTTTTAATTTCATTCTTTAACCGGCTGCTGCAGGACAGGAAGTCATCGAGGGAGGAAGGAGAGTTAAAGGTTTAGTTTTAGTTTATTTCAGTCACATGAAGTTAAAACATTGATGTACAAGAAGATTAATAAAGCAAATCATCTCACATCACATCTAACGAGACAAAACCCCAAAACAAATAATTATATATATATATATATATATATATATATATATATATAATTATATATATATAATTCACACACAACAATACAGCTGGTGAGTCAAAGATAAAGAGAGAGGTGAAGAAGGGTCAAAAATGTCCTTTCAAAATAAGATGCATGCTCTCTAGAAATAGATAATATAATAATTTCCCAATAATGTAATAAAATAACTCAATAAAACAATGTAATAATGTTATTACAATATTGGGAAATGATTACATTATCAGGTTATAGAGGGCTGAGGCAACATGCTCCACTGCTGTGTGTTTAAGGGTTAATAAACTCTTAAATCCTCTCAGAGAAACCAGAGAGATGAGGAGCTGCTATCAGCTGATTCACAGACTAACTCACTACATGTGAATAAATCTGGAGTAAAGTCGTTTCTCCTTCAACCTTTCCTTCTTTCCTTCCTCCCTTCTTTCTCCCTCCCTTCCTTCCTTCTTCCTTCCTCCCTCCTTTCCTTCCTTCTTCCTCCCTCCCTCCTTTCCTTCCTTCTTCCTCCCTCCCTTCCGTCCTTCTTCCTCCCTCCCTCCTTTCCGTCCTTCCTTCCTCCCTTCCTTCCTTCCTCGAGAACAACAGTTTGGGTTAAAGTAGAATGACATCACTCTGTATGTTAGCAGTGAGCAGGAAGGAGACACAGAGACTCATAAACCAGGTTTTCATGCAAACGTGACGAAAAGCAGCGAAATCATCTCAACCTGAAACCTTTTAACCGTGTTTGAGTTTCCTGTGATGAATGTTTGAGAGCAGCAGCGGTGAAATCAAATCAGTCTGATGAGAGTTTGTGTTTATTAGACCTGCAGCTCCTCGGCTCGCTGCACCTGAACCACAGCGAGCCTCGGCTCCGAGCCCCGGCCCCGGCTCCAAGCCTCCCGAGGCCGCCTCACTTCACGGCAGGACTTTAAACTCGGCTGCAGAAGTTAGCGTAGCGGCGGCGGCGGCGCTCCCAGAGGACGAAGCGTTATCAGAGCAATGAGGCGGCGGCGGCGGAGGCGGAGGCGGAGAACAAAGCGTGTTGGTGGCAGCAGGAAAACACCGTCACCGCTCCATCGAGCTCAGGTACACAGCCGAGCGGCGAGGAGTCCTAAATACCTCGGAGCCGGCCGCCGCGCCCTGCAGCTCAGCCCGCAATCATCTTCATCATGGCTGCCACGCATGCTAACGCTGCAGCCAACCCCTCCCTTCCTCCCCTCCTCCCCCTCTATCCCTCCCTTCCTCCCTCCCTCCTCTGCACGTTCATTTCATCTTTCCTTCCTCTCTTTTATTTCCCTCTGGCTGCATCTGCTCTCTTTACAAAGCCCCCGAGCATTATCAGAGCATTACAGCGCGCAGCATGTGTTTGATTAAAAAAGTGTAAAGTTACAAATTAGTTAATAAAATCATTTAGGCCGATCGCTGCAAATGGTGATAAATGTCTTCCATATGTTCCCAATAAAACTGCAAAGTGCCATGTGCCCGTCCCCTCTGTCTTCGCCATAAACAAATAAATTAAAACAATTACGGCTCGGAGCTCCTTCCGTCTTTAATGAGCGAGCGGCCGTGTGAAATATGTGACAGCTCTCGTTTGCCCAGACCGGCGGCTGTCTCTATCGAGAGCCTGTCAGACATCTTTCAGATAAATGGCTGAGAGGCTGCTGCTGCTGCCGGTCTCTCTCTGAAGCACCTGAAACTGGATTTAAAAGGGAGGTGCTGAGGCTCAACATGAGGTCAGAGGGCTGCTGAAGGGCCACGAGGGGCTAACGAGGGGTCAGCTGAGAGATCAGTGTTTCTAAAAAGTCTAATTTGACAAGATTTGAGAATAAAAACGTCCAAATAAAGAGAGAAAAAGTTAACCTGTTGTCCTCGAGTCAAGGAAAGAAGGGAGGAAGGAAGGAAGGAAGGAAGTAAGGAGGAAAGAAAGGAAGGTAGGAAAGGAGGGAGGGATGAAGAAGGAAGGAAGGAAAGAAGGAAGGAAAGGAGGGAGGGAGGAAGAAGGAAGGAAGGAAGGAAGGTAGGGGGGAGGAAAGAAAGAGAATGAGGGAGGGAAGGAAAGAAGGAAGGAAGGGAGAAAGAAGGAACGAGGGAAGGAAGGAAGGAAGGAAAGAGAGACGAAGGAAAGGAAGAAGGAAGGAAAGGAGGGAGGGAGAAAGAAGGAAGGAAAGGAGGGATGAAGGAAGGAAGGGAGGAAAGAAAGAAAGGAAGGAAGGAGGGAAGGTGGGAGAAAGGAAAAGAGGAAGGGATGACGGAAGAAAAGAAGAACAAAGGAAAGAAGGAAAGGAGGAAGGTGGGGGGAGGAAAGAAAGAGAAGGAGGGAGGGAAGGAAAGACTGAAGGGGGAGAAAGGAAAAGAGGAAAGGATGATGGAAGGAAGGGAGAAAGAAGGAACGAGGGAAGGAAGGAAGGAAAAAAGGAAGGAAGGAAAGAGAGAAGAAGGAAAGGAGGGAGGGAGGAAAGAAGGAAGGGAGAAGGAAGGAAGGAAAGAAGGAAGGAAGGAAAGAGAGAAGAAGGAAAGGAGGGAGGGAGGGAGGAAGGAAGGAAGGAGGGAGGGAAGGAAAGAAGGAAGGAAAGAGAGAAGAAGGAAAGGAGGAAGGAAGGAAGGAAGGAAGGAAGGAAGGGAGGGAGGAAGAAGGAAAGAAAGGACGAAGGAAGGAAAGAAAGAGAAGGAGGGAGGGAAGGAAAGAATGAAGGAGGGAGGGAAGGAAGGAAAGAAGGAAGGAAAGAGAGAAGGAAAGGAGGGAGGGAGGAAGGAAGGAAGGAGGGAGGGAAGGAAGGAAAGAAGGAAGGAAAGAGAGAAGAAGGAAAGGAGGGAGGAAGGAACGAAGGAGGGAGGGAAGGGAAGGAGGAAGAGACAGAGAGGGAGAGAGAGAGACAGAGACAGACAGAGAGAGAGAGAGAGAGAGAGACAGAGACAGAGACAGAGACAGAGAGAGAGAAAGAGAGACAGAGAGAGAGAGAGAGAGAGAGAGAGAGAGAGAGAGAGAGAGAGAGAGACAGAGACAGAGACAGAGAGAGAGAGAGAGGGAGACAGAGAGAGAGAGAGAGAGAGAGAGAGACGTATAACTTGTTATTTCATGTACAGCAGCATCATTAAATGAATAAGATTATTTTAAGAAGATTAATGATCAGATAAAATAATATATTTCTTTATTAATCATTTGTCTTTATTAAGGACAAATGTTCATTATTACAGCAGCAGAGTGGACATTAAAGTAGAAGAGCATCAATAAAAAAGAATAAAGAACAATAAATAATACGTTCAAAAGCAATAAAAAGAACAATAGTAGTTAAAAAATATAATATAATAATAATAGTGTCATTATATAAGAGTAATAATAATAATTAGTGTTGAATGTCACAAGTAAATTAACCCTTAAACAGACCTCACTAGTTAGGAAGGAAGGAAAGGACGGAAGAAGGAAGGAAAGGAGGAAGGAAGGGAAGCAAGGGAGGAAGAAGGAAGGAAAGGAAGGAAGGAAGGAAGGAAGGAAGGAAAGGAAAGGAGGGAAGAAGGAAGGAAAGGAGGGAGGAAGCTTCCTTCCTTCCTCCCTCCTTCCTTTCCTTCCTCCGTCCTTCCTTCCTTCCTTTTCTTACTTCCATCTGTTCTTCCTCCCTCACTCCTTCTCTCCTCCCTTCCTTCCTCCGTCCTTCCTTCCTTCCTTCCTTTCCTTATTTCCATCTGTTCTTCCTCCCTCACTCCTTCTCTCCTCCCTTCCTTCTTTCTTTCCTTCCTCCGTCCTTCCTTCCTTCCTTCCTTTCCTTATTTCCATCTGTTCTTCCTCCCTCCCTCCTTCTCTCCTCCCTTCCTTCTTTCCTTCCTCTATCCCCCTTTCTTCTTCCTTCCTTCTTTCTTCCCTTCCTCCCTCCCTCCTTCTCTCTTTCATTCCTCCCCCCTACCTTCCTTCCTTCCTTCTTTCCTCCGTCCTTCCTTCCTTCCTTCCTTTTCTTACTTCCATCTGTTCTTCCTCCCTCACTCCTTCTCTCCTCCCTTCCTTCTTTCCTTCCTCCATCCCCCTTTCTTCTTCCTTCCTTCTTTCTTCCCTTCCTCCCTCCCTCCTTCTCTCTTTCATTCCTCCCCCCTACCTTCCTTCCTTCCTTCCTTCTTTCCTCCGTCCTTCCTTCCTTCCTCCCTCCCTTCCTTTCAATGAGTGCCCTATAAAGGGTTAATCCAAATATTAAGATAAAACTATTTGATGTGTCTGTGAGTAAGTTATCAAGCTCTTATCACAGAACAATGACTGAAACATGAACTGGGAGGGAGAAATAAAAATGTTGATGAGAAATAGTCTGATTTGAGCGTCGCTGCTTTTTGCTGAATCGGCTCTTTTCAACCCTTCAGTGATTCTCTGGCAGACTGTCGTAGTGTCAAACAAACAAATCTATTGAGTGAACGAACTGAACGGAATCACTTTGTTAGAGCCATTTGTATTTGTAATAATTTGTGTGTCATGTAATTCCCTGTTCGCCACAGCAGGTGGCGCATTGAGGGTGCATTAAGTGGCAGCAGGTGAAACCTTTATAAGTAGAGGAAGGGGCGGGAGCTCGCCAGGTGTGCTGCTTACCGGGAGAAGCACACAGTTCTTTGACCGTTGTCATTGTCTTTGCCGTCGCCGCCATTAATGTAGTTTTTGTTGTTTTGCATACAAGTTATGAGTAAGTGTATGTAGACTCGTGAAGGCCGCACGGCTGATGGTAGTGAATAAATACATTTTTGAGCATAAGTACGCTACTGATGTTTGATTTACTACACGGAGCGGGTGATGACGTGTCAATCAGTTATCCCGGTAGCAGCCCCTCATTGTGGCTTAGGGTTTGTTTGTTTTTGTTAAAACCAAGTCACTACACACTTCATGAACTGATTCTTTCCTTTCTCAGTTCAGTTGAGCTCAGCCGCGAGCAGCCGGTCGGGAGTGGAGCTACCGCGACTCACTCGTGAATCTTCGGCGAACGATGCAGCCGGCGTGCGGGCGGGGAGGAACTGTTGTTGACGCCTGAGCGAACGTGATTCACGTCGCTCAGTTCGTTCATTGAACGACCTGCTGAGGGCGTGACTCTCATTCACGTACTGTGCTGAAAGTGGCGCTGTGTCAGTCACTCACTGACTCAGGGCACTGAGGGCTGAGGAGTTGATTCACGTTCAGTAACTGTACTGCTAACATTAGCGCTGTGTTGCTAACATCAGTGTAGCATCATGTTATGTTATCTTACTGTGCACAGAGGACACTTTCACTGTGTAATCATTTTAGTGCATGTATAAGCACTCATTCTTCCTCCCTCTTTCCTCCTTTCATTCCTCCCTCCCTCCTTCTCTTTCTTTCTTCTGTCTTCTTTCCTTCCTTCTTCCTTCGCTCCCTCCTTTCCTTCCTTCTTCCTCCCTCCCTCCCTCCTTTCCGTCCTTCTTCCTCCCTTCCTTCCTTCCTCCTCCCTTCCTTCTTTCCTTCCTCCCTCCCTCCTTTCCGTCCTTCTTCCTCAACTCGAGGAAAACAGGAGGGTTCATTCCCGCGAATGATTGTATAATATAGTCCTTGAACGCACCGTCCCTCAGTAAGTGAACGTGAACCTCAGGGCTGAATCATGAACTGAATGACGGATTATTTGGCTGTTTATCAGTTCAGGGAGTTGGAGAGCACTCAACGATTCGGTGAACGAATCTTTTGAACGAATCATTTTAATGAACGGATTCTAAAGATTCAGTACAGTAAAAAGAACTGCCGTTCCCATCACTAGACTGAGCTCACCTGCTCAGGTGATGCTGATGTCATCCGGAGAGGAGAGAGTTAGGGTTAGGGTTGATGTCTTCAGGGTCTCTGCTGCCGCCTCTTTACTTAAAATACACGCAGCAAGCTGAAGACGTAAAGCCAGTCAGCTGATACTATGGGCTGATACTGGTTTATCACAGAAATATCAGTATCATGTTCATATTGTCTGATATGACGTTTTTAAGGCAGCATTTTTTTATATATTTCATCATTTTTTTCAATTCAAGTTTAATATATATGTACATGGTTTTATTATTTATAGTAATTTATATTAATTAAATTCTCTTTACTGTTTGTATGTTTAATATTAAACTGTAAAATATCACATTTCTTTATCACAAGTGTTTGATAACCACATTGTAAAAAATGTCGATTTCATGTATATATTCTGTATATGTGAGATTAACAGATGAAATATTGAATTATCAGGATATCCTCATTGTTTTAAGGAACCTTAAACAGAAGGGTTAAGTCACTTGTCATGTCTGTTGAGAACAAATGATGATATTTGTCACGTAAGGCTGACTTCCTGTGTCCAGTCGGTGGCGCTGTGACTAAAAGGAAGAGACTCTTATCAACCATGAGACAGATTGGAACAGGTCTGTTAAGGTTACAGCTGCTTCGGGCGCGCAGGTGGTCGAGTGGTTAGAGCACATGCCATATACGCAGCCGACCCCGGTTCAAATCCCGATCGGAGGTCCTTTGCTGCATGTCACCCCCCCCCCCCCTCTCTCTCCCATGTTTCCTGTCGGTCTACTGAGGAATAAAGGCGTCTATGCCAACAAAATTTAAAAAAAAAAAAGGTTACAGCTGCTTCCTGCTTCATGGCCAATCATCAGAGTTTGGTTTGGCGTTAGATTTTAATAACTAGTCTTAACCCTTAAACAGACAACGTGCACCCGGAGATACAGACTCTTTAACTTTCGTGTTGTCCTTCCTCTGTCTGTCCTTCCTTCCTTCCTCAGATCTAAGTTCAGCTGTTAGGGTAAATGTTCCCTCCTTCTGTCCTTTCTTCCTTCATTCATCTGTCCTTCCTTCCTTCCTCCCTCCCTTCCTTCCTCCCTCCTTCCTTTCCTTCCTTCTTCCTCCCTTTCTTCCCTTCCTCCCTTCCTCCCTCCTTCCTACCTCCTTCCCTTCCTTCCTTCTTCCTCCCTTGCTTCCCTTCCTCCCTTCCTCCCTCCTTCCTACCTCCTTCCCTTCCTTCCTTCTTCCTCCCTTGCTTCCCTTCCTCCCTCCTTTCCTTCCTTCCTCCCTCCTTCCCTTCCTTCCTTCTTCCTCCTTCCTCCCTTGCTTCCCTTCCTTCCTCCTTTCCTTCATTCTTCCTCCCTTCCTTCCCTTCCTCCCTCCTTTCCTTCCTTCTTCCCTCCTTCCCTTCCTTCCTCCTTTCCTTCCCTCCTTCCCTCCTTTCCTTCCTTACTTTAGGTGCAAATGACATAGCTAGTAAGGCCTGTTTAAGGGTTAAACAAAAAAAAGGAGCATTTTATGTACATATTGTGTATATATATTGAATTATCAGGATATCCTCATTGTTTTACTCCCTAATA
>NC_070585.1:32980772-33004237 GCF_027409825.1 Scomber japonicus | reverse complement strand
GGGGTCACTAGGGGCCAACGAGGGGTCAGCTGAGAGAGAGACTGAGAGATCAAGTTTATTTCTGCTCAGTCTCGTCTCTTTAATCTCTGCTCCAGTTAATCACAGAGAGTTAAATTTAAACTTTACTGCAGATACATGAAGTTTTTCTATTTGCTTCATTCGTTCACTTTAACTAAGAATGTCAGAAAAAGGTGAAAGATGTTGATCAGTGTTTCTAAAAAGTCAATTTGACAAGATTTGAGAATAAAAACGTCCAAATAAAGAGAGAAAAAGTTAACCTGTTGTCCTCGGGTCAAGGAAAGAAGGGAGGAAGAAGGAAAGAAAGGAAGGTAGGAAAGGAGGGAGGGATGAAGAAGGAAGGAATGAAGGTAGGGGGGAGGAAAGAAAGAAAATGAGGGAGGGAAGGAAAGAAGGAAGGGAGAAAGAAGGAATGAGGAAGGAAGGAAGGAAGGAAGGAAAGAGAGAAGAAGGAAAGAGGGGGGAAGGAAGGAAGGAAGGAAGGAAAGGAGGGAGGAAGAAGGAAGGAAAGGAAGGAGGGAGAAAGAAGGAAGGAAAGGAGGGATGAAGGAAGGAAAGAAAGAAAGGAAGGAAGGTTGGAGGGAAGGAGAAAGGAAAAGAGGAAGGGATGACAGAAGAAAAGAAGAACAGAGGAAAGAAGGAAAGGAGGAAGGTGGGGGGAGGAAAGAAAGAGAAGGAGGGAGGGAAGGAAAGAATGAAGGGGGAGAAAGGAAAAGAGGAAAGGATGATGGAAGGAAGGGAGAAAGACAGAACGAGGGAAGGAAAGAGAGAAGAAGGAAAGGAGGGAGGGAGGAAGGAAGGAAGGAAGGAAAGAAGGAAGGAAAGAGAGAAGAAGGAAAGGAGGGAGGAAGGAACGAAGGAAGGAAGGAGGGAAGGAAGGAAAGAAGGAAGGAAGGAAAGAGAGAAGAAGGAAAGGAGGGAAGGAAGAAAGAAGGAAGGAAGGAAAGAGAGAAGAAGGAAAGGAGGGAGGGAAGGAAGAAAGAAGGAAGGAAAGAGAGAAGAAGGAAAGGAGGGAGGGAGGAAGGAAGGAAGGAGGGAGGGAAGGAAGGAAGAAGGAAGGAAAGAGAGAAGAAGGAAAGGAGGGAGGAAGGAACGAAGGAAGGAAGGAGGGAGGGAAGGAAAGGAGAGAGAGACGTATAACTTGTTATTTCATGTACAGCAGCATCATTAAATGAATAAGATTATTTTAAGAAGATTAATGATAAAATAAAATAATATATTTCTTTATTAATCCCACAAAAGGACAAATGTTCATTATTACAGCAGCAGAGTGGACATTAAAGTAGAAGAGCATCAATAAAAAGAATAAAGAACAATAAATAATAATACGTTCAAAAGCAATAAAACAAATATCATAAAATAATTGTGTCATTATATAAGAGTAATAATAATTAATGTTGAATGTCATAAATTGTCTTAACCCTCCTGTTGTCCTCGAGTCAAGGAAGGAAGTTAGGAAGAAGAAGGAAGGAAGGAAAGGAGGGAGGAAGGGAGAAAGAAGGAAGGAAAGGAGGGAGAGAGGAGGAAGGAGGGAGAAAGAAGGAAGGAAAGGAGGGTGGGAAGGAAGGAAGGTAGGGTGGGAGGGGGGGGAAGAAGGAAGGAGGGTGGGAAGGAAGGAAGGAAGGAAGGTGGGAGGGAGGGAGGGAGGGAGGAAAGAAAGAAGGAAGGGAGGAAGGAAGGAAAGAAGGAAGGAAGGTGGGAGGGAGGGAGGGAGGGAGGGAGGAAAGAAAGAAGGAAGGGAGGAAGGAAGGAAAGAAGGAAGGTAGGTGGGAGGGGGGGAAGGAAGGAGGGTGGGAAGGAAGGAAGGAGGGAGGAAAAAAGGACAGAAGCAAGGAAGGAAGGGGAGGAAGGAAAGAAGGGAAGAAAGAAGGAACTGTCAAAACAGATGGGGTCAATTTGACCCGGGAGGACGACAGGAAGGTTAAAATCACTCGTCATGTCTGTTGAGAACAAATCAGATCACAAACCCCCCCCGCCCACGCATGTCGGGCTGTGGCTCACAGGTCTTCATATGCAGCATTTTATTTTGACGTTGCATGAAGTGGTGAAATAAGACTTCCTGTGTTCACTATGTGGAGCTAGAAAACATCCACAAAGTAACACACTCAGCCACTATCATAAGTCATGTTGTAGTTGTAGTCTGACTTCCTGTGTCCAGTCGGTGGCGCTATGACTAAAAGGATGAGACTCATTTGGTGCAGATTGGAACAGGTCTGTTAAAGTTACAGCTGCTTCCTGCTTCATGGCCAATCATCAGAGTTTGGTGTGGCGTTAGGTTTTAATAACTTATCATCACAAAGGTCTTAAAATGCTCTTTTTTTTTTTTGTTTATGTACATATTCTGTGTATGTATTGAATTATCAGGATATCCTCATTGTTTTACTCCCTAGTATCGGTCTGTATTAGGGTTGTGAACGATAAAACCGATGCGACCGGATATTCGGTTCAACAAAGTGAGAGGTACGGCTAGCATCGGTAGCAGCGTCCTCAATCGATACGAATGATCCATGAATTCCTGGATGAATCGGTTGTAGAGTCATGGATCGGGTATCGCGAGACTTGGAGTCGTTTGGTGGCATCACACGCGCGTCAGCATCTCTAAAACAACGCGAGAGCTGAAGCTGCTCCGTAGCTGCCTAGCTGGTATTAGCATGAGTGATAAACAGGTGACAACACTGAGAATGGAGGAGGTGAAAAACGACAGCGTCAGCCTGAGCGATGGAGCTGATCATATAACACGATGCTCAGGCTGAAATGTTCTCTGCTACTTTTACCTCTGGAGTCCCGGGTTAGGACTAGCTAACCCTAACCCTTTTACCTCTGGAGTTCTGGGTTAGGACTAGCTAACCCTAACCCTTTTACCTCTGGAGTCCCGGGTTAGGACTAGCTAACCCTAACCCTTTTCCCTCTGGAGTTCTGGGTTAGGACTAGCTAACCCTAACCCTTTTACCTCTGGAGTTCTGGGTTAGGACTAGCTAACCCTAACCCTTTTCCCTCTGGAGTCCCGGGTTAGGACTAGCTAACCCTAACCCTTTTACCTCTGGAGTTCTGGGTTAGGACTAGCTAACCCTAACCCTTTTCCCTCTGGAGTTCTGGGTTAGGACTAGCTAACCCTAACCCTTTTCCCTCTGGAGTCCCGGGTTAGGACTAGCTAACCCTAACCCTTTTACCTCTGGAGTTCTGGGTTAGGACTAGCTAACCCTAACCCTTTTACCTCTGGAGTTCTGGGTTAGGACTAGCTAACCCTAACCCTTTTACCTCTGGAGTTCTGGGTTAGGACTAGCTAACCCTAACCCCTTTACCTCTGGAGTTCTGGGTTAGGACTAGCTAACCCTAACCCTTTTACCTCTGAGTTCTGGGTTAGGACTAGCTAACCCTAACCCTTTACCTCTGGAGTTCTGGGTTAGGACTAGCTAACCCTAACCCCTTTACCTCTGGAGTTCTGGGTTAGGACTAGCTAACCCTAACCCTTTTACCTCTGGAGTTCTGGGTTAGGACTAGCTAACCCTAACCCTTTTACCTCTGGAGTTCTGGGTTAGGACTAGCTAACCCTAACCCTTTACCTCTGGAGTTCTGGGTTAGGACTAGCTAACCCTAACCCCTTTACCTCTGGAGTTCTGGGTTAGGACTAGCTAACCCTAACCCTTTTACCTCTGGAGTTCTGGGTTAGGACTAGCTAACCCTAACCCTTTTACCTCTGGAGTTCTGGGTTAGGACTAGCTAACCCTAACCCCTTTACCTCTGGAGTTCCCATCCAACCATCCAGCCAGACTGTTTTTGGTCCATGTCTAAAAATAAATACACTGACTTGTGATTTTATTGTTCTTTCTTTTTTTTTTGGCCATAAAGTCACAATGCTGGGGGGGGGGGGGGGGGGGGGGATATGTGGTTTTTTACATATTTGAAAAGAAAATATTGTACTTTCACTTTCATAGAATTGGCTTCTTTATTTTATAAAATATCTACAACAAATATTAACCGTAGAATCAAATCGTATCAGTCTTACACTGTATTGAAGCGGTCTGTAATAAAAGGATATTTGAATGGAATCATAACCTGTGTATCTAGATGCATATCAAATCATTTATCACAGAGAGATGTGCAACCCTAGTCTGTATCAGTCTGGTCCTTTTCTGTTTCACTGCAAATGTCTGATATTGTTCATAGTTGTGTGTGAAGTGTTATCGACCCAATTTAATACCACGAACACGACTGACTGGGTTAGGGTTAGTGTTGATTTGAGTTCTTTTACAATTTATTTAATCAAATCCAGTCTATGGAGAAACAGAAAAAGAAAAGATGAACAAACGTCTTCAGAAATCTGTGAATGACACGAACGTGAGTCAGATTCACCTCTGAAGGTCTGTTCAATCAGCAGCTGGGGGGGGGGGGGGGGGGTTTACGAGGATTTGGGACAAAGCCACAGTTTTAATGGGGCTCAGGTAATGGTCCTTACACTGACCGGGGGGTTGGGGGTTGGGGGGGGTCTGCTCTCTGTCCACTGACCTTCACATTGTTCAGGACTGAGAGGAGCTGCTCATCTGGACTCAGCACTTATAAAAAAATAAAAAAAACCACCATAGAAGCAGATGAGAGGAAATGAGCCTTTTAATTAAAGCGTTTATTAAAAGGTGCAGAAGAAGAGAGTTAGAGAAAGGGGGGGGGGGGTGTTGGAGGGGGGGGGTCACATGAGGTCAAGTTCACGGGAACGTTCAGAGCCGAGCGACCGAGTTTAATGTTTCGTGACGGAAACTGAACGTCGACTGAGAGACGGAGGAAGTGTTTAATAAAGCAGATTATTTATTAGTATTTAATAAGTTCTCATTTAAATGTGACTCAGATTAAAACTGATTAAAGTAGAAGATGATCAGTTAAACTCACAGAGGAGGATTACAGACAGGACACAGCTGAGTTAAACCAGACACCAGGTGAAACACAGGAAGTCATCAAGGAGGGAAAACACAGGAAGTAAAGGCAACAGAAACACACGGAGGAAATACTTCAAAATAAAACAGGAAGTTAACTACAGTAAGAGTCTGAACACAAACAAAGATGGCAGCCGTCACTCAAACTAACTACAGTTGGTTTCTGGGTTTTGTAGTTTGGTCATTTTAGTTTGTTTAGAAACAGAAACAATTGTTATTTTTATTGTTAGAATTACACACTGATGGTGACCTTTGACCTTTTAATAAAAACATCATTAATCATCTACAGACTCATTTGAGTCAGTGTTGAAATAAAATATTTAATTAACTGATCCGCTAAGTATTGTGTGTGTATTGAAGCTGATATATTTTATTCCTCCTTTGTTGTTCAAAAACTATTAAAAACACGTCACAAACTCTTCAAAATAAAAGTACAAACTCTTCACAATAAAATAATAAACTTCAAAATAAAAGATCAAGCTCTTTATATTGAGTTTGGTCTCGTCAGTTAGTTTAGAAACAGAAACAAAGATTATTTCAGTCTCCAAGAGTAGCATCCCCCCCTCCCCCCCGACCACCGGAAGAGTTTGTTCTTTTATTTTGAAGAGTTTGTGACGTGTTTTTAATAGTTTTTGAACACACAATACTTAGCGGATCAATTAATTAAATATTTTATTTCAACACTGAATCAAATCGAGTCTGTAGATGATTAATGATGTTTTTACTGCAGGTCAAAGGTCACCATCAGTGTGTAATTCTAACAATACTCCTAATTATTTGTGAGGTAAAAGGATTAAAACTGAACATTTTAATTGATGAAGGTATTTCACATTAAATTAAAACACACCTTGTTTCTACTGATTTCACAATAAAACACACCTTGTTTCTACTGATTTCACAATAAAACACACCTTGTTTCTACTGATTTCACATTAAATTAAAACACACCACAACCTTTTATTGTGAAATCAGTAGAAACAAGGTGTGTGTGTGTGTGTGTGTGTGTGTGTGTGTGTGTGTGAACGTTTGAGCTTCAGCTTTAATCTGTGACGGTGTTTGATGTGAAGGAGGAAACACTTCACTGTTTAATGATCACACTTCATTTTACTAAACACACGAGTCACCTGAGAACGGCTCACCTGCACACCTGAGAGAGGGGGGGAGAGAGAGAGAGAGAGAGAGAGAGAGAGAGAGAGAGAGAGAGAGAGAGAGAGAGAGAGAGAGAGAGAGAGAGAGAGAGAGGAGAGAGAGAGAGAGAGAGAGAGAGAGAGAGAGAGAGAGAGAGAGAGAGAGAGAGAGAGAGAGAGAGATGGGTTTCTGTCTGTCTGCTGTCAGCACACACACACACAGAAATACACACACACACACACAAAGAGAGAAATACACACACACACACACACACACTCCCTCTGAGCTGTTTCAAGGAACTAAGAGTGTGTGTGTGTGTGTGTGTGTGTGTGTGTGTGTGTGTATCTCTCTGTGTGTGTGTTTCTCTGTGTATGTGTGTGTATGTGTGTGTGTGTGTAATCTCTGTGTGTGTGTTACTCTGTGTGTGTGTGTGTGTGTATGTGTGTTCCTCTGTGTGTGTGTGTGAGTGTCTGTGTGTGTGTGTGTGCGTGAGTGTCTGTGTGTGTGTATGTGTGTTCCTCTGTGTGTGTGTGTGAGTGTCTGTGTGTGTGTGTGTGCGTGAGTGTCTGTGTGTGTGTGTGTGTGTGTTTCTGTGTGTGTGTGTGTGTGTGTGTGTGTGTGTGTGTGTGTGTGTATGTGTTACTCTGTGTGTGTGTGTGTGTGTGTGTGTTCAGGGAGACGAGGGAAAGTGAAAGAGAGGAAACTGCCTCTTGTCTTTTCCAGTTTGGGGCGTCCAGATGGGAAGTCATTTTTTATTCGTCTTGAGGCGGCTCTTCACATCTGTCGGCCCAGATGCCTAATGAATACAGAAGCAGGCCGTGCTGTCGCCTCATTAATACTTCACCGGCGTGGGAGCCCAGCCGGCCCGGCAGCGTCGTAGCGCCGCCGCCCACCTCGGCCCCGCCGCGGCGCTGGAGCAGAACGCGGCGCTGCGGCGTTCGTCCTCTGGGTGCGACGCCGGCAGCTGGCGCCTCGCAGGAACAAAGCTGCCGCACTTTGTCGGCCTAATGCCTCTCTGTGTTGTCACTTAAGGTCTTTATTGGTATTAATTGATACGATTGGAGCAAACCCCCCCCCCCCCAAAAAAAAATCCCCCCCGCCCCATCGACCCCTCCCCCCAATCACCTCCGTCAAACAGGTGGAGGCGTGCTGGCTCCGCCCCCTACCTGAAGGTGAAGAGACAGCTGCGTCACCTGACTACGTTGACCCCCGCCCCCCCTCCTGCTGTTGCTAGGCGCAGGCTTTGATTGGCAGAATCATCAGAAAACACAGTTGAGATTTTTGAGAGAATAAAGACGTAATAATGTCAAAAATATGTTTTACAGGAATCAAGTCTTCAGTGTTCGAGAGATGAAATCAATTATGGATGGATGGATGGATGGTTAGATAGATGGATAGATAGATAGATAGATAGATAGATAGATAGATGGATCACTTAATTTTTTAATGAACTTTTGTAAAATGTTTAAAGCTGCTGATATATGTTGTTGCATTTTTGAGACTTGCTAACGTGTTCTGTCTCTTTATGTCAGGGGTGTCAAACATACGGCTCGCGGCCCACCATGAGGTCCAGTCTGGCCCACTGGATAACCAGGCGGGGAGTTCCTGTCCTCTGAAAAGAAGCCAATGCGGAAGTAACTTAGAGCTGCATTCTATCAAAAGGCCACCAGGGGGCGACCGTCTCTATACAAGTCAATGGAGAATTCACCAACTTCTCACTTGATTTCTAACCTCAGTAAACGTTTTCAAAATGTGTTTATGGTCTCAATCGCTAGTTTAAAGCCTTCTTCAATGCAGTATGATGTTCATTTGGGACATTTTGGCCTCCCTGATTTTATATGTGACGATAAAGCAGGGTATGCATTAGGGCATGGCTACGTCCTGATTGACAGGGTGATTGACCAATGTCCTCGAGATCCAGCCCTCACAACCAATCGCAGCCTCCCCGCTCCGTCGTTGGTCCCGCCCATACGTCCGCCCATGGCTCCGCCTCATGCCCATATAAGTAGAATCCGTGTTTTTATTTTTCCCAGCATGCACCTGAAATTTTCAAGATGGCGCTGCCTAGATTAGAAACTATTGGCTTCCGAGCAGCAGTCCACAAACCAATGGGTGACGTCACGGATGTTACGTCTGTTTCTTATATACAGTCTGTGTGGATAACTTTGCAAAGTATGAAAAGAGCAGAAAAGTAATTCCAATATTTCTGCTGCTTCAGAGGTTTATTTTCCACCCTGATCATGAATACTATCCTCTGACAATACTAAATTTAAAATGTAAAATGATTTATTTTTGTGCAGCTGATAAACATGTTTGCATATAAAAGGTGTTTATCAAGCTTATAGTGAAGCCTACCATCCTTCACTTTTTAATATATGAACAGAAAATCATTATGGATGTTATGTTCTTATGTCAGATAACACAAGATCATAGTACACAAATACAATTACAACAAATATATTCATGGTTCAAAGTTTGCTAAGGCTCTAATTATAAAGACTGAGGTCAGGTCAGAATATGAACAGTATGTAAAGGTTACAGTGAGTCCTGCAGTGATTTCAACCCTTTAACTTTAACCCTTTGTAGGTCAAACCAAGAAAGTGCCATTTAAAAAAAATCACCTTTGCTTTTCCTCTTTGTTGCCATGACAACATAACACATGGATTTATTCTCTCATTGAGTCTAAATGTGATGTTTTACAGTCTCTACAGACTCATTCACACCTCACTGGTTCTAAACTTTTATTAAAAACATGTTAGAGACTCATTCTGTTCATGTACAACCTGTAACCATAGCAACCATAGCACAACCTGTATCTATAGCAACCATAGCACAACCTGTAACTCTGTATCTATAGCAACCATAGCACAACCTGTATCTATAGCAACCATAGAACAACCTGTATCTATAGCAACCTTAACACAACCTGTATCTATAGCAACCATAGAACAACCTGTATCTATAGCAACCATAGAACAACCCGTATCTATAGCAACCATAGAACAACCTGTATCTATAGCAACCTTAACACAACCTGTATCTATAGCAACCATAGAACAACCTGTATCTATAGCAACCATAGAACAACCCGTATCTATAGCAACCATAGAACAACCTGTATCTATAGCAACCATAGAACAACCTGTATCTATAGCAACCATAACACAACCTGTATCCATAGCAACCATAGCACAACCTGTAAGTCTGTATCTATAGCAACCATAGAACAACCTGTATCTATAGCAACCATAACACAACCTGTATCTATAGCAACCATAACACAACCTGTATCTATAGCAACCATAGAACCTGTATCTATAGCAACCATAGAACAACCTGTATCTATAGCAACCACAGCACTACCTGTATCTATAGCAACCATAGCACTACCTATATCTATAGCAACCATAGAACAACCTGTATCTATAGCAACCATAGCACAACCTGTATCTATAGCAACCATAACACAATCTGTATCTATAGCAACCATAACACAATCTGATGGTCTGTCATTACATTCCTCATACAAGTGCTAAACATTGACCTAAAAGTTAAATGAGTTCAATAGATTTTAGTTTTTGAGCAGATATCATGACAGGAAGTGACCTCTACCAAACGGTTGAGCAGAACTACAAACCTGCATCTCTCCTTGTTTTATACAAGGTTCATGTTTTATGATGCAATGTCTTTGTCTTGTCTACAAATTACAGACAACATCCAGCTAAAGAAACAAGGGAAAAAAAACGATTTTTGAGTGGAAGGAGACTTTAAAATGAGTCCTGCAGTGATTTCAGTGAGTTTTCATGCAGAAAAGACTCAAATTAAACCAAATATCTAAATGTGAGCAGCAGAGGACCAGATATCCTGACATTCAGCCCAGAAACACTGAATCCTACATTTCCCATGATGCACCTGGAGTCTCCCTGCAGCCAAACAGTCACATTAAGCTTTTTGTAGACTCATGACATCACTGTGACATCATCATCACACTGAACAAAGACCAGCGAGCCGAGCTTCACGTCGTGTTAAAAAAACATTATTGGTCGACGTGCTCCTTTAAAGCGCCTCGTGTATACTTCACTGACCGTCGGTCATCTGGGAATCTCTCTAATGAATCGGCGCAGCGGCAATCAGCCGATTTCACAGATCGTTTCTCGCTCATAACATATTGATACAGTCATTTAAAGGACACCTCCGTCCTCGCCGTCTGATTTCCCTAAACGGTCGGAGGCGTCGGGGTTAGGCGGATAAATAGAGGGCAGGAAGTGGCGAAGCGTCCCTGCAGGTTAGCGTCCTCACAGGAAGTCCTCAATGTCAAGTGAGAGACACGAGGAGGACTAAAGAGCAAATTACAGCCGGGTTTAACTTTAAAATGTCGGTAATCCTCCTCTGAATAAGAAGAGGAGTGGGAGTCTTCCTGCTCATGTTTCATTTCTGGTTCATCGGGTCTTTTATTTGTTGATTGAATCTTTTTTTAACCCTTAAACAGACCTTACTAGTTATGTCATTTGCACCTCAAGTAAGGAAGGAATGAAGGAAAGAAGGAAGGACGGAAAGGACGGAAGAAGGAAGGAAGGGAAGCAAGGGAGGAAGAAGGAAAGAAAGGAAGGAGGGAGGAAGGAAGGAAGGTAGGAAGGAAAGGAAGGAATAAGGAAGGAAAGGAGGGAGGAAGGGAAGGAAGGGAGGAAGGAAGGAAAGGAGGGAATAAGGAAGGAAAGGAGGGAGGAAGGGAAGCAAGGGAGGAAGAAGGAAGGAAAGGAAGGAGGGAGGAAGGAAGAAGGAAGGAAAGGAGGGAGGAAGGAAGGAAGGAAGGACAGATGAAGGAAGGAAGAAAGGACAGAAGGAGGGAACATTTACCCTAACAGCTGAACTTAGATCTGAGGAAGGAAGGAAGGAAGGAAGGACAGAGGAAGGAAGGAAGGAAGGAAGGACAGAGGAAGGACCTGGGAGGACAACAGGAAGGTTAAAGAGTCTGTATCTCCTGGTGCACGTTGTCTGTTTAAGGGTTAACCCTCTCTCTCTGTTCATGTTCAGACTCCTCACAGTTTCTACGTCATCAGTCATCAGTCACAGATAATAAGATTCATCCTTAATGAAGCTTTCACAGAGCTCAGAGAGACTTTACACTTCTAGTTAAACAGGCTTATTATAGTAAACTTATATTTTATATTATTAGTTATAGATCACTTGAGATCAAACTAAAACAGGGGTGTCAAACATGCGGCCCGTGGGCCAGAACCGGCCCGCCGAGGGGTCCACTCAGGCCCACTTCCTTCCTTCTTTTCATTCTTTGTTTCTTAATTCCTTCCTTCCTTCCATCTTTTCTTTGTCTTCTTTTCCTTCCTTCCTTCCTTCCATTTGTCCTTCCTTCCATCTTTTCTTTGTCTTCTTTTCCTTCCTTCCTTCCTTCCATTTGTCCTTCCTTCCATCTTTTCTTTGTGTCTTCTTTTCCTTCCTTCCTTCCATTTGTCCTTCCTTTCTTCCTTCCATCTTTTCTTCCCGTCTTCTTTCCTTCCTTCCTTTCTTCTATCTTTCCTTTCTGCCTTCTTTTCCTTCCTTCCATCATTCCTTCCTTCCTTTTATCTTTCATTTCTGCCTTCTTTTCCTTCCTTCATTCCTTCCTTCCTTCTATCTTTCCTTTCTGCCTTCTTTTCCTTCCATCTTTCCTTTCTGCCTTCTTTTCCTTCCTTCCTTCCTTCCTTCCTTCCTTCCATTTGTCCTTCCTGTCTTCTTTCCTTCATTCCTTCCTTCCTTCCTTCTTTCTATTTTTCCTTTCTGCCTTCTTTTCCTTCCTTCCATCATTCCTTCCTGTCTTCTTTCCTTCCTTCCTTCCTTCCATCATTCCTTCCTGTCTTCTTTCCTTCCTTCCTTCTATCTTTCCTTTTTGCCTTCTTTTCCTTCCTTCCTTCCTTCCTTCCTTCTATCTTTCCTTTCTGCCTTCTTTTCCTTCCTTCCACCTGTCCTCCCTTCCTTCCATCTTTCCTTTCTGCCTTCTTTTCCTTCCTTCCTTCCTTCCACCTGTCTTCCTTCCATCTTTTCTTCCTGTCTTCTCTTCCTTCTCCTCCTTCTTTTCCTTCCTTCCCTCCACCTGTCCTTTCTTCCTTCCTTCCATCTTCTCTTCCTTCCTCCTTACTCCTTGACTCCTTCCTTCCTTCCTCCCTTCCTCCCTCCCTTCGTTCCTTCCTTCCATCTTTTTAACGATCCGGCCCACAGAAGATCAAATTGGGCTCTATGTGGCCCTTGAATGAAAATGAGTTTGACACCCTGATCTCTCTCTCTTTCTTAAAAGCTGGAGACATTTTAAAGTGTTTCATTTACATGTTCTGTCTTTATGCTGAAGTTTGTCGTTCTTCTTAAACTTCTGTTGATTCATTTTCAGTTGAATTCAGTCGTTGGTTTTTTAAATGATGTTTTTTTCTGACATGTTGACACAGGTTGCATTTTACTTTTGACTTGTCAACTGAAGCGTCTGGAAGTGTTTTAAAGTTAAACAAGCCGTTCAAAAGTCCAGTAGCTCTCTTACTTTCCATCAGCGCGGTAGGTTTACTGCAGGAGGCCACTTCAAAGCATAGCGCTACAGCTAGAGGAGCCGTCTACGGGGGAGTAGAAGGGACAAAAAGGCTTGACACATTAAAATGAGATTAAAAAAAACACGTTATGGATTGCATTAATCTAATCGTGATTAACACGTTAACGCTGACAGCCCTAATATTTTTAAGGTTTTTAAAGTGTTACAACAACTTTACTCTTTTAGGAAAGGAGTAAGGAGGGAGGGAGGGAGGGAGGAAGGAAGGAAGGAAGGAAAGGAGGAAGGAGGGAGGAAGGAAGGAAAGGAGTAAGGAAGGAAAGGAGTAAGGAGGGAGGAAGGAAGGAAAGGAGGAAGGAGGGAGGGAGGAAGGAAGGAAAGGAGGAAGGGAAAGGAGGAAGGAGGGAGGGAGGAAGGAAGGAAGGAAAGGAGTAAGGAGGGAGGGAGGAAGGAAGGAAAGGAGTAAGGAGGAAGGAAGGAAGGAAAGGAGTAAGGAAGGAAAGGAGGAAGGAGGGAGGAAGGAAGGAAGGAAAGGAGTAAGGAGGGAGGGAGGAAGGAAGGAAGGAAAGGAGTAAAGAGGGAGGAAGGAAAGGAGTAAGGAGGAAGGAAGGAAAGGAGTAAGGAGGAAGGAAGGAAAGGAGTAAGGAGGGAAGGAGGAAAGGAGGAAAGGAGGAGGGAAGGAATATTTTTAAGGTTTTTAAAGTGTTACAACAACTTTACTCTTTATTATTATTATTATTATTATTATTATTATTATTATTATTATTATTATTATTATTATTATTATTATTATTATAAGTTATAATGAGAAACTTCCACATTATTAAAACAAGAACAAGCTGCAGGTTTTAAAACACATAAAAATCATCTTCAGATCAAATAACTTTAATTAACACTTAGAGTTAAATGTAGTTTTACCTTCATGATGAAACGTGTCGACCGCTCAGCTTTTACATTTATGCAATTTACAGTGAATGATTAAAACTAAAGTCATGACTGTAAACATTAATAAATGTAAATGTGATTCATTTTCACTGCTGACAGACGACGACTCGTCACTCTGACAGAAACCTGCTCGCCTTTAATTAACCAACTCGTTAAACTGAGAAGTGAGTGTTAACGCAGCAGATCATTCACACATACTACAGGAGGAAGGAGGGAGGAAGGAAGGAAGGAAGGAAGGAAGGAAGGAGGAAAGGAGGATGGAAGGAAAGGAGTAAGGAGGGAGGGAGGGAGGAAGGAAAGGAGTAAGGAGGAAGGAAGGAAGGAAAGGAGTAAGGAGGAAAGAAGGAAGGAAGGAGGGACGGAAAGGAGTAAAGAGGGAGGAAGGAAGGAAAGGAAGAAGGGGGGAGGAAAGGAGGATGGAAGGAAAGGAGTAAGGAGAGAGGAAAGGAGGATGGAAGGAAAGGAGTAAGGAGGGAGGGAGGGAGGGAGGAAGGAAAGGAGTAAGGAGGAAAGAAGGAAGGAAGGAAAGGAGTAAAGAGGAAGGAAAGGAGGAAGGAGGGAGGGAGGAAAGGAGGATGGAAGGAAAGGAGGGAGGAGGGAAGGAAAGGACGGAGGAGGGAGGAAGGAAGGAGGGAAGGAAAGGAGTTAAGAGGGAGGAAGGAAGGAAAGGAGTAAAGAAGGAGGAAGGAAGGAAAACTTATTCTAAAGCCATATTTAACTTGTATTTCTAATATTTGTGTCGAAGCTCAAACACATTTTCATCACAGCTGATTCCTACCATCTAAAAACAGACCCACTATAATCCTCTCTGAGACGCTCCACCTGTGCCGGAGTCCGTCTGCATCCAGGTGAGACACAAAGAGGAAACAACAGCACCGGCAATCTGCTAGGCATGGGATGATAACCGTGTTCAAGGTATACCGCGATTTGAAAAACCACAATAACCGAAACCGCCAAATTTTCTGTCATACCGTTCCTTAGGTATGAGCTGTTTTTGGTCTGGTCAAAGACAGAAAGTGCTGGTCAGAAATCAGGTGGTGCAGCTGCAGCGTACGAGTATCACAACCCCTCACAACCCCTCACACTGTCATTACAGTGTATATTCAGATTAAATTAACATGTCTGCCTTTATTTTTCTTCCTTTTAGGAACATTTTAGAGCTGGAATCGCAATACCGCCATACCATGAAAACCTGATATTGTTTCTTATGGTTATCATACCGCCAGAATCTCATACCGGCCCATGCCTACAATCTGCACACATCACATTCATATATATAGATTTATAGATTTAACGTGTGTAAGATGAGAATGTTTTAAACCTGATTTAGTCACATTAAGTCAAACATCACTGATTAACATTTCCTTTAGCCTCTTTTTCTCTGGTTTTTGGACTTATAGAGGTTTATTAACCCTTTACATTCTCTTCTTGACCTACTTTTTACATTTGAAAGCTAATGTGGGCCGGACCATAGAAAGGAAGGAAGGAAGGAAAGAAGCACAAAAGGAAGGAAGGAAGGAAGGAAGGAAGGAAGCAATGGAGAAGGAAGGCAGGACAAGTGGAAGGAAGGAAAGATGAAAGGGAGGAAGGAATGAAGGAAGGAAAGATGGGAGGATGGGAGGAAGGAAGGAAGGAGGAACGGACGGATGGACAGCCAAAAGAAGGAAGGAAGGAAGGAAGGAAGGTAGGAGGGAGGGAGGGAGGAAAGAAGGAAGGAGGGAGGGAGAAAGGAAGGAAGGAAAGAAGGAACAGTCAAAAGATGGGTCAGTTTGACCCGGGAGGACGACAGGAAGGTTAAAATAAAGTCAAATGATTTAATTATAACCTGATAATATAAAGTGAGTGTCTTCCTCTCCTTCTCTCCTGTCTCCTGTCTCTGCTTCATCAGACATCAGAAATCATCATTTTCATCTGATTCTTAAACTTCAAGGTTTAAATTTACACATATTGACACGTTTAATATCCACACGGTTTGATTTGTGGAGAACAGGATCTTCTCTGTTCCTCTGCTGGATTACATTTCACATGTTTTATAATCCACAATGAATCAAACAGCTGCTCTGAACAGTTCACGTCCAGCCTTTAAACCTTTCTTCTTCTGAGTTTGAGATATACGACACTCAGCGGCGATGCTCTGTATCTGCCTCTGATATTAATACTCTGTGTGTTAGCTTCATGTCTGAGTGCATTAAAGCTGAGCAGAGACAGCAGAGACGGACTTTAATGCTCTCAGACAGCGATAGCATGTTAGCACGTCAGCACGACCCAGACCCAACATCTGAATTATAAACCACCACGAATTAGCAGCAAATCTATTCTAATGGCGTCAGGATGGATATACATTGTTATCATGATGTGATCTTCAGAGGAAACACTTTTAAGCTTAATGTGTCTTTAAATATACAGTCAGCTCATCGCCTATTCAATCCTCTGATGCCTCTCTCTGCTTCATCATCGTCACATCTTAAAAGCATGTTGAGTTGATGATGATGATGATGAGTGAAGGTGAGGTGAACAAAGACATGAAACACGTCGACATCGTTCAGTGTGACTAACGCTTACAGAGGAAATCATTATCTCTGATGTCCGTCACCCAATAAACCTCCATAAGTCTGTTTAGAAAGCAGAAAAAAGAGGTTTCAAGAATTATAAATCATCACATGTATGAGTCTGTTGCATTCAATCCTAAAATAATTGCTAAAAAAAAGGTTTCTAGCTTCTGCACATGCTCAGTAGTGTTTCCCCCGCTCGGCCCTCAGACTTTACATTATGATGACATCACTGATTTAAATCACTTTTCTCGGCTCGAGGAAAGTTTAACAAACATAAAACCTCCATAGATAGAAAAAAATCACAACATAAAGAGTCATAAACCCAGCCAGCATGTCCATGTGGGCCTATAACGGTTTAATTTGGGCTATAATATGGGTCCCGAGTGGGTTTGTCCACAGTTTCCATGGTAACGCCACCTGTGTTTGCCCATATGGGCTTCAAGTGGGATCTGACTGGGGTTCAGGTGGAGCCAAACTACACATCAGGTCTTAATGTCCATCAGTAAAAAACGAGCTGTGGCCAGTTTGATTGACAGCTGCCATCATCTGGTTGCCGTAGTAACAGTGAGGTGGAGCAGTGATGCAGGACAGATGATGTATATATATATATATTTATATCTATGTTTGTTTCCTGTTTCCAACTGCGAGTCGAGTTCAGTTTTTATTTCTGAAAGCGTAACTGCGATCGCCCCCCTCCGTGACCTTTGACCTCTCGTGGTTATTATTACTGTTGCCATGACGACGGAGGCAGCCTAACTTTTAAAGGAAGTAGTAAGTTTAACCTACAGCACACGTTTCTCAATCCAAACTAACTAAACCTAACCAGAGCTTTAACCACAGCGCTGTGACATCATCAATCATCTGTATTGATTAACAGATGATGATGATGATGATGATGATGATGATGTCATTATTAGAAAACGCTGCTATGTGTCGATCTTAAGGTTAATTGGTTAATTGAGGACTGGTTGTGTTTTTTTATGACTTCTGGGGACACGATGCTGTCATCCTGAACACACACACACACACACACACACACACACACACACACACACACACACACACACACACACCTGGATGTGCAGCAGCAGTGATTCTTCTTCTCCTCCTGATTTATGACCCTGTAAATCACAGGAAGTGTAGCAGCCGCTGAGAGGAAACAGCTGACGGAGACTCTGAGAGGAAGAGTCGACGCTCAGGTCAAACCCAAACTACAAAAAAAAAAGAAAGAAAAAAAAAGCACCCTTCAGGAGGGATTTCACGAGGACGGATTGATTTAATATTTATATAGTTTGAATTTCCATAAAAGTGGAGCATGAATCTTGTCATCAGGCTGCTCATGTTTTCCTCTCTTTGTCCTCTGTGATGAGGAAAGTGCAGAGAAACATTTGGGGGAAAGTTGAATGAAAGAGTGAAAACAGTGTGACGGAGGAACATGTGTTCGGAGCTGAAGATCAGACCGCCGCCGCCCGCTGAGGTCACCGCGTGTCAACACAGACTACATCTACGGGAAGCTAAAGAGGACAAAAAAACATCTGGCCCAGCAGGCAGAGCCACCTGTCTGAGAGCTGCAGGTCCGTCTGCAGATAAGGTGACCTTTCCCTCCAGCACACCGACACCCGGAGAACCCACCGCCGAGCAGCTGGCACCGAGCTGCCCTTCAGCTACAACATCACTACTTTCCTCCTTCCATCCCTCCATCCATCCCTCCCTCCCTCCATCCCTTCAGCTCCAACATCACTACTTTCCTCCTTCCATCCCTCCTTCCATCCCTCCATCCCTCCTCCATCCATCCCTCCTCCATCCCTCCCTCCCTTCAGCTCCAACATCACTACCCTCCTCCTTCTCTCCATCTCTCCATCCCTCCCTCCCTTCAACTCCAACATCACTACTCTCCTCTTTCCATCCCTCCATCCCTCCCTCCCTCCAGCTCCAACATCACTACCCTCCTCCATCCCTCCTCCACCCATCCCTCCAGCTCCAACATCACTACCGTCCTCCTTCCCTCCCTCCATCCATCCCTCCTCCTTCCCTCCATCCTTCCGTCCTTCCCTCCATCCCTCCCTCCTCCACCCATCCCTTTATCCCTCCCTCCTTCCATCCTCCCCTCCCTCCATCACTCCTCCATCCCTCCCTCCCTTCAGCTCCAACATCCCTCCCTCCCTCCCTCCTCCACCCATCCCTTCATCCCTCCCTCCCTGCTCCCTCCATCCATCCCTCCCTGCTCCCTCCATCCCTCCCTCCCTCCACCTGAATATTAAAACAGGGCAGACAGGTTGAGACCACAGAAACACCTGAAGACTTTTAACTAAACCAGAATATTTGCATTTCCTGAAGAAAACATATGCTGCTTCTTCTTTTTTTCTTTTTTTTTTACTGTAAAAATGTAATTTATGAAGAAATGAAGTCTGAGTGCTGAAAGTTGAAGACCCTAACCCTCAGTGTGTATTACGTAAACCACCTCCAGATTGATTCATAGTTCTTTAAAAAGGATCGTTCCCTAAAATGAAGCTTCTAGCTCAGAGAGAACGAGAGAAGATTTGCATTCATGGGACATTTTTTATATTTTTATATTCTGAGAGGCTTGAGGGAACATTTTGAGGTGTGATATGATGATGATGCATGTCATGTTAAAACTTTGGGGAGAGACACATTTTTCTCTCCTGTGTGCTTTATGATGATGATGATGAAGATCTGAGAAGTGTTAAAAGTCATCACTTTGGACTTAGATTGCTCACATTTCTGGTTTCTCCCACTTCATTTTATAGTGACTTTATTTTATTACCTCTTCATTATATTTTATTACCTTTTATTTCATTTGGGTATTCTTCATTTTTATATTTTTTTATTCTACCTCTGGTGTTTCCTCAGCTCCTGTTTTTATTGAGTCTTCTTTTGTTTGCTTTTTTCTTTCTTTTAAATATGTAAAGTACTTTTGTAACAACCAGAAGTAGTTTTTCTTATAATTAGATAGCCTCTCTATAATACAAGACTCAACTAACAATTTGGACCAGCGTCTCAGAAGTCTAAATTAGCTAAGGAGAAATGAGCATCGAAAAGCAACTGGACACAAAACACAAGACAAACTCTTATGATTAAAAGGTAACTAACACAATTTATGTATTTCATTAATCAGGGTTAGGGTGGCCTGTTACTAATTAGGCTATAATTAAACTATTTATTCCTATTTTGGTCCCTATCCCACAGGTGGATCGTTCAACTCTATTCTTCCCTTTCTAATTCAACAAAATAAAATGCTAACAAAATAATAACAATATCAAAAAACTCAAAAACAAACAAAACAAGACATAAACGTTTCTACTGGTTCAGGGATTGACTCACCACTTCACACCTACTGTACTAGCAGAACCAGCCGAGCTGAAGATTCTCTGGTGCAGATGATGATGATGATGATGATGATGATTACGAGGATGCAGGAGGATGACGAGGATGAAGGGGATGAGGAGGATGATGAGGAGGGTGATGAGGAGGATGATGAGGAGGACGAGGGCCTGGCCTTGTAACCACAAAGCCAAAAATTAATAATAATAATAATCACTACACAGACCAAATCCTTTTTTTTTTCAAAATCACTCTTGCTCTATATTTACAAATTATCATTTGATTGAAATGTCAATAAACTAAACTAAATTAAACGTGTATTCTTCCTTATCATGTTTTCTCTTCTTTTTTTCCCTTTTCAATCAATAAGACATTAAAAATCAATAACACAATTACAAATAGGTTATATAAATTTAGCTTAAGATATATATAACATGATAATTATAGTACAACTAATACAACTTTAACATTGACTTATATACAAATTGATTTCAAAATACACACACAATTCAAAATAGCTACTAATCCACAATTGCTAACGTTAGCGTTGTTAGCACCAACGGCTATAAACGGCTACCAATGCTAGCGGTTGCTAATGGCCGCTAACGCTAGCACCGTTAGCACCCACGGCTATTAACAGCTACCAACGGTTGTCAACGTTAGCGGTGGCTAACCGCTGCTAACCGTTGCTAACGATAGCGCGGCTAACGCTAACGTTTATCTTTTTCTTTTTCTTCTTCTCTTCAGTGAATATTGCTTTATTTACAACAAATTACAACTCACCGGGATTTTACTAGGGCAGAAAAAGCAGCAGTAGTGTGACTGCTCCAGGGTTAGCTCTTGTTTTATCACTCTGAGTTCGACTCAACTGTCTGTGTATCTGGATCAGCTGCTGCTTTGACGGCTGGGTGGCACCTATGGGTGACACAGGCTTTTATTCACCCTATTCTCCATGGTTACAAGGGCGGAGCCATCTTGTTTATTTTGTGTTAGAACTTCCGGTGGCGCAGCCGAGTCATTAGCTAACATTGAAATCAAGGGTAGAAAGAAGTCAGGTAAAATGACTAGTATCATTTGTTTCTGTGACTTACTGACAAAGAGTGGCAGAGGTTACAATGACGTAAACGGACCGTATATGGTTTGTTATTTGTGTTATTACGTTACGTGTTGGACTAAATACATGTTGACATATTGAGGAAAGTATTTCGGTTTTATGGAAACGGATTTCATATTTCACAAGAATGGATACTTGGCGAGCTGTACAGAAAGTCCTGAGTCATAAGATGATCGTTGTGGATAAAGGGAAGACTTTGAAGGTATGTAGCATTATAGCTTTTCTTACTTAGCTCAGGGGCTAGCCGAGCTAATCGCTAATACTATTACGGCTGTGAGCAACCATATAAGTCGTGAGTGGTCTTGAATGAATCAGGAGGATCTAAGCTTTCTAACAATGTACGGCATGAATATATATGTTTAAGGGTTGGTGTTTAAAACATTCAGGAGAACTTGTGGCTACCTCCTAACATCCGTCCCGTCCCGTAGACGGAACAGCGTGCGTTAAGAGGTTAACGTTAGTTTTCGCGTTAAGAGGTTAACGTTAGTTTTCTTAACTGCATGATATAAACTTACATCTACGCTCGCTTTAAATGTTGTAATAGTACAAGGAAAGCAGGATTAAGGATATGACAGCTAAGTACTACAACTCACACAATTACACACATATATATTATAATAATAATATATATGTAATTCTATATATATAATATCTATAATTAAAAATATCGCCGTACATCACAGGGGGCCATCTCCTCATGTCGTCCATCCACTCCGTTATTAGACTAGGGTGTAGTAACATTTCACCTCCACTACTACGAACAGCATCGCTTGTCTCTGCCCAGGTAACGTCCATCTTAAGGTACCTCACACTAGCTGACCGGAAGTTCCAACACAATGCGGAAGAAAAAAGGCCGTTAAAAATGGGCGGGGCGTAATAGGGTGTGTCTCTGGTACAACGGTTATTTACAACGGTTGTTTTTTACATAATACATTAAAAAAATAAGTCTTTATTTTTTTTATTAATTAATTAAGCTATCCAATTTATTTTATTTCACTGTTTTTGTTTAACATGTTATAAGTAATGTAACTATTTTAATTACTTCATCAAAGTAATGTAACTTATTACATTTGATGACTTTTCTAATGTTCTAACCATAGACTGTATAGAAGAGGTTCTAACCAATGTTTTCATCTGTTAGGGTAAATGTCCTTACTAACTTCCTTCCATCCTACCTTCCTTCCTTCCTTCCTTCCTTCCTAACCAATTAAAGAGGAAACAGCATGGCACACATCTCATCCTGCAACAATAAACTATCACATTTCAGTCCTTTTCACATTTTAGCAACACGATTGTTCAGTTTTTTTCTCTTATGTTGAGTGAGACCCGAACATAATTCTTCTGTGTGTATAACTAACTGCAAATGTAGGTGTTTTTTGGACGCTATAACAGGAACAGACGTTGGTATGGGGGTGGGGGTGGTGGGGGGGGTTTGTCGTCTGGAAGAAACAGGCTCCACAGCACCGGTGCATCCTGGGTGAGTGTTGGAATCACTCAGCATAAATCACTGGTGGCGTCTCCACAGGTGCTGCAGGTCCAGAGAACAGTTGGTACGCGTGTCTCATCCTCAGCGGTCCTGACTGGAGCAGGAACCTTTCTGGCCTGTTGTTATAGTTACGAGCCACTTTATGATCACCTGGGTGGAAAATCCTCTTCCTCACTCAGAACAATCTCAAGGTGCTTAGTTTTTTCTTCTTTCCTCTCCCATTAATCATCTCACCAGCCCTCACGTTTATCTGCTGACCCTTTGGAGGGCCCCACCCCTAGGTTGGGAACCACTGGACTAAACTAGCTAACTGTATATAAAGTAGTGTAAACTAGATAACTGTATATAAAGTAGTGTAAACTAGCTAACTGTATATAAAGTAGTATAAACTAGCTAACTGTATATAAAGTAGTGTAAACTAGCTAACTGTATATAAAGTAGTATAAACTAGCTAACTGTATATAAAGTAGTGTAAACTAGCTAACTGTATATAAAGTAGTATAAACTAGCTAACTGTATATAAAGTAGTATAAACTAGCTAACTGTATATAAAGTAGTATAAACTAGCTAACTGTATATAAAGTAGTATAAACTAGCTAACTGTATATAAAGTAGTGTAAACTAGCTAACTGTATATAAAGTAGTATAAACTAGCTAACTGTATATAAAGTAGTGTAAACTAGCTAACTGTATATAAAGTAGTATAAACTAGCTAACTGTATATAAAGTAGTGTAAACTAGCTAACTGTATATAAAGTAGTATAAACTAGCTAACTGTATATAAAGTAGTATAAACTAGCTAACTGTATATAAAGTAGTATAAACTAGCTAACTGTATATAAAGTAGTATAAACTAGCTAACTGTATATAAAGTAGTATAAACTAGCTAACTGTATATAAAGTAGTGTAAACTAGCTAACTGTATATAAAGTAGTGTAAACTAGCTAACTGTATATAAAGTAGTATAAACTAGCTAACTGTATATAAAGTAGTGTAAACTAGCTAACTGTATATAAAGTAAAGTAAACTAGCTAACTGTATATAAAGTAGTATAAACTAGCTAACTGTATATAAAGTAGTGTAAACTAGCTAACTGTATATAAAGTAAAGTAAACTAGCTAACTGTATATAAAGTAGTATAAACTAGCTAACTGTATATAAAGTAGTGTAAACTAGCTAACTGTATATAAAGTAAAGTAAACTAGCTAACTGTATATAAAGTAGTATAAACTAGCTAACTGTATATAAAGTAGTATAAACTAGCTAACTGTATATAAAGTAGTATAAACTAGCTAACTGTATATAAAGTAGTATAAACTAGCTAACTGTATATAAAGTAGTATAAACTAGCTAACTGTATATAAAGTAGTGTAAACTAGCTAACTGTATATAAAGTAGTATAAACTAGCTAACTGTATATAAAGTAGTA
>NC_070585.1:32965772-32975772 GCF_027409825.1 Scomber japonicus | reverse complement strand
TTAAACTAACCTTAATATAGCCCTTAAACTAACCTTAATATAGCCCTTAAACTAACCTTAATATAACCCTAATATAACCCTTAAACTAACCTTAATATAACCATTAAACTAACCTTAATATAACCCTTAAACTAACCTTAATATAACCCTTAAACTAACCTTAATATAACCCTTAACTAACCTTAATATAACCCTTAAACTAACCTTAATATAACCCTTAAACTAACCTTAATATAACTCTAAACTAACCTTAATATAACCCTTAAACTAACCTTAATATAACTCTAAACTAACCTTAATATAACCCTTAAACTAACCTTAATATAACTCTAAACTAACCTTAATATAACCCTAAACTAACCTTAACATAACCCTTAAACTAACCTTAATATAACCCTTAAACTAACCTTAATATAACCCTTAAACTAACCTTAATATAACCCTTAAACTAACCTTAATATAACCCTTAAACTAACCTTAATATAACCCTTAAACTAACCTTAATATAACCCTAAACTAACCTTAATATAACCCTAAACTAACCTTAATATAACCCTTAAACTAACCCTTAAACTAACCTTAATATAACCCTTAAACTAACCTTAATATAACCCTAACTAACCTTAATATAACCCTTAAACTAACCTTAATATAACCCCTAAACTAACCTTAATATAACCCTTAAACTAACCTTAATATAACCCTTAAACTAACCTTAATATAACCCTTAAACTAACCTTAAACTAACCTTCATATAACCCTTAAACTAACCTTAATATAACCCTTAAACTAACCTTAAACTAACCTTAATATAACGCTTAAACTAACCTTAATATAACCCTTAATATAACCTTAAACTAACCTTAATATAACCCTTAAACTAACCTTAATATAACCCTAAACTAACCTTAATATAACCCTTAAACTAACCTTAATATAACCCTTAAACTAACCTTAATACAACCCTTAAACTAACCTTAATACAACCCTAAACTAACCTTAATATAACCCTTAAACTAACCTTAATATAACCCTTAAACTAACCTTAATATAACCTTAAACTAACCTTAACATAACCCTTAAACTAACCTTAAACTAACCTTTATAACCCTTAAACTAACCTTAATATAACCCTAAACTAACCTTAATATAACCCTTAAACTAACCTTAATATAACCCTTAAACTAACCTTAATATAACCCTAAACTAACCTTAATATAACCCTTAAACTAACCTTAATATAACCCTTAACTAACCTTAAACTAACCTTAATATAACCCTTAAACTAACCTTAATATAACCCTAAACTAACCTTAATATAACCCTTAAACTAACCTTAATATAACCCTTAAACTAACCTTAATATAACCCTTAAACTAACCTTAATATAACCCTTAAACTAACCTTAATATAACCCTTAAACTGACCTTAATATAACCCTTAAACTAACCTTAATATAACCCTTAAACTGACCTTAATATAACCCTTAAACTAACTTTAATATAACCCTTAAACTAACCTTAATATAACCCTTAAACTAACCTTAATATAACCCTTAAACTAACCTTAATATAGCCCTTAAACTAACCTTAATATAGCCCTTAAACTAACCTTAATATAACCCTAATATAACCCTTAAACTAACCTTAATATAACCATTAAACTAACCTTAATATAACCCTTAAACTAACCTTAATATAACCCTTAAACTAACCTTAATATAACCCTTAACTAACCTTAATATAACCATTAAACTAACCTTAATATAACCCTTAAACTAACCTTAATATAACTCTAAACTAACCTTAATATAACCCTTAAACTAACCTTAATATAACTCTAAACTAACCTTAATATAACCCTTAAACTAACCTTAATATAACTCTAAACTAACCTTAATATAACCCTAAACTAACCTTAACATAACCCTTAAACTAACCTTAATATAACCCTTAAACTAACCTTAATATAACCCTTAAACTAACCTTAATATAACCCTTAAACTAACCTTAATATAACCCTTAAACTAACCTTAATATAACCCTTAAACTAACCTTAATATAACCCTAAACTAACCTTAATATAACCCTTAAACTAACCCTTAAACTAACCTTAATATAACCCTTAAACTAACCTTAATATAACCCTAACTAACCTTAATATAACCCTTAAACTAACCTTAATATAACCCCTAAACTAACCTTAATATAACCCTTAAACTAACCTTAATATAACCCTTAAACTAACCTTAATATAACCCTTAAACTAACCTTAATATAACCCTTAAACTAACCTTAATATAACCCTTAAACTAACCTTAATATAACCTTAAACTAACCTTAATATAACCTTAAACTAGCCTTAATATAACCCTTAAACTAACGTTAATATAACCCTTAAACTAACGTTAATATAACCCTTAAACTAACGTTAATATAACCCTAAACTAACCTTAATATAACCTTAAACTAACCTTAAACTAACCTTAATATAACCCTTAAACTAACCTTAATATAACCCTTAACTAACCTTAATATAACCCTTAAACTAACCTTAATATAACCCTTAAACTAACATTAAACTAACCTTAATATAACCCTTAAACTAACCTTAATATAACCCTTAAACTAACCTTAAACTAACCTTAATATAACCCTAAACTAACCTTAATATAACCCTTAAACTAACCTTAATATAACCCTAAACTAACCTTAATATAACCCTTAAACTAACCTTAATATAACCCTTAAACTAACCTTAATATAACCCTTAAACTAACCTTAATATAACCCTTAAACTAACCTTAATATAACGCTAAACTAACCTTAATATAACCCTTAAACTAACCTTAAGTAGCTTAAGTAGTTCTGTGTAATCGTCCCACCATGATGTGTTAAGAAGTTCCTGTTTTATTTTGAAATATTTGTTATCTTTACTTCCTGCCTTTTCCCTTCCTGCTTGATTACATCATATGTTTCACCTGTGAACAGTTTCCAATCATCCTCATCTGTGTGTTTAAGGTCAGTTTTCAGCTCAGTCTTTGGCTCACTGATGTCTTATCACGACTTTATGTCACATTTCCAATCGTTAAACTTCAGTCTTTTATCTTTTCTTCTCTTGAAATTCTTTACAAACATGTATTTTAATATTTAGTCGTTTTACAAGGAAGTGAAATGATGTTTATCTGAGCTGCTTCCTCTCCTCTCTGATCTGTAAACTTCCTGTCGTAGCTCGCTCTCCTCTTCCTCTCTGTGAATATTTAACCCTGCGTTCTCGCCTGCGACCGACTTGTTAAAGAGGTGTGTGCTGCTGTCACCTCTCCTCGCCGCCGGCGGACTAATTAACCCCTCTGATTACACCAATTAACCCCGACACATTAGGGCTCATCAGAGGAGGAGGAGGAGTGACGACTTTTCCTCCTGAGCCTGAACGCAGCGTTGACATGTCGGAGGCAGCGCTCAGCCCAGAGCAGGAAGTGATGTCAGAGATGTCTTCCTCCACAGGTCACACAGGTGAGAAGATAAAAAAACACTTTTCTCCATCAGACCAGCCGTCCAGAGGCCTGAGGTCTGTACTATGAAGCTGGATTTTCTCTTATCGAGGTAACTTCAGGGTTAACTCTGGGTTTTCCGTCCTACAAAGCTGGTTCACTTCTTACCTTGTAAATCACCATGGTAACTGATGCTGAACGGCTAACCTGCTCCGGGGTAAATCACCATGGTAACTAATGCTGAATGGCTAACCTGCTCCGGGGTAAATCACCATGGTAACTGATGCTGAACGGCTAACCTGCTCCGGGGTAAATCACCATGGTAACTGACGCTGAACGGCTAACCTGCTCCGGGGTAAATCACCATGGTAACTGATGCTGAACGGCTAACCTGCTCCGGGGTAAATCACCATGGTAACTGATGCTGAACGGCTAACCTGCTCCGGGGTAAATCACCATGGTAACTGATGCTGAACGGCTAACCTGCTCCGGGGTAAATCACCATGGTAACTGATGCTGAACGGCTAACCTGCTCCGGGGTAAATCACCATGGTAACTGATGCTGAACGGCTAACCTGCTCCGGGGTAAATCACCATGGTAACTTATGCTGGACGGCTAACCTGCTCCGGGGTAAATCACCATGGTAACTGATGCTGAACGGCTAACCTGCTCCGGGGTAAATCACCATGGTAACTGATGCTGAATGGCTAACCTGCTCCGGGGTAAATCACCATGGTAACTGACGCTGAACGGCTAACCTGCTCCGGGGTAAATCACCATGGTAACTGATGCTGAACGGCTAACCTGCTCCGGGGTAAATCACCATGGTAACTGATGCTGAACGGCTAACCTGCTCCGGGGTAAATCACCATGGTAACTGATGCTGAACGGCTAACCTGCTCCGGGGTAAATCACCATGGTAACTGATGCTGAACGGCTAACCTGCTCCGGGGTAAATCACCATGGTAACTTATGCTGGACGGCTAACCTGCTCCGGGGTAAATCACCATGGTAACTGATGCTGAACGGCTAACCTGCTCCGGAGCAGGTTATGTTCTGGATAAGAGATCAATGAGTATAAAAGCACCACCTCCTGACCAATCAGCTCTCTTAGAAAATGACCTGCCCATTCTTAAAAGATCCTGTCAACATTGGTGTGGATCGTGAGAGGAGCGCTTAGGAGAGAAAGAGTTTTTAGTGATAGATGCAATTTTTTAATTGACCAAAATATATATTTAAAAAATAATCATTGAGGCACGTGGGGGATATTATTCTGTAGGTTTGACATCCTGAGATCAAAGGGTCAGGGAGCATAATAACTGTATTTATTTATTGTAATTGTAAAAAAAAATTGACGAAAATATATATTTGTAAAATAATCCTTGAGGCACATGAGGGATATTAGTCTGTATGTTATACAGTTGGTTTGAAATCATTCACTCAAATGGTTGAAGCACATAATAGGTTTGTATTTTGAATGTTGAATATTAAACTAATACATCATACATTTAAATATATCTGCTTTGGCTGTTAGCGAAGAAGAAGAAGAAGAAGAGGAAAAACTAAATGTGTAAATCCTGAAGGTTTCAGTATCAGAGCTCATCTGACTGTTAATGACACACACACACACACACACACACACACACACAGACACAGACACACACACAGACACACACACACACACACACAGACACAGACACACACACAGACACACACACACACACACACACGTAAAAAAGGAAACACAGCATCAACACTAAATAAAAGCTGCTGCAGTCAGTGGTGTGATTTTCTCACCAGAGCTGCTGACATGTTGGACCTTCAGGAAACAGCAGGTAACAAACTGATGAGGATGAGGATGATGAAGATGATGAAGATGATGAAGATGATGATGATGTCAGTGCTGGGGAAATAAAATAATAACAAATCAAAATGACAAATAAACTCTAATCACAGTTTCAAATATTAATAAATACATTAAACTAGAGCTGCTATTATATTCTACCCTAACCCTCCAAATCCTCTGACTCCAGATTCATAAACATGAATATATATTTAGTTGTTTTTAGTAAACTGAATATTTTCACATTGAGTTCAAAACAAGAAACATTAATCTGCTTTTTAACGTTTGTGTCGTCCTCCCGGGTCAAATTGACCCCGTCTGTCCTTCCTCCCTCCCTCCTTCCTTCATTCCTTCCCTCCTTCCTTCCTTTCCTTTCCTTTCTTTCCTCCATTCCTTCCTTGCTTTCCTTCCTTCTTTCCTTTCCTTCCTTCCTTCCCTTCCTCACTCCTTCCTTCTTTCCTTCTTTCCTTCCTTCCTTTCTCCCTTCCATCTTTCCTTCCTTCCTTCCTCCCTTCCACCTTTCCTTCCTTCTTTACTTCCTTCCTTGCTTTCCTTGCTTCCTCCCTCCCTCCTTTCCTTCCTTCTTCCTTCCTCCTTCCTCCTTTCCTTCCTTCTTCCTTCTTTCCTTTCCTTCCTTCTTTCCCTTCCTTCCTTCCTCCCTCCTTTCCTTTCCTTTCCTTTCCTTCCTCCCTCCCTTCCTTCCTTCCTTGACTCGAGGACAACAGGAGGGTTAAAACTCAGTTAAAAAAGTGTGAACTCGTCCTTTAAGTTGTGACTATACGACTAAAACAAATCCATCCAGTAATAAAGCAAAGTGTTTAAATGTCACTCTCAGGCTTCCGTAGCATCACTTTATTCTGGAGTCAGTGTTTCACATTTTATCACACGCTGAAACAAAGCAGGATTAAAAACAACAGGATTAAATAAACTACAGTTGGAGAGTCTCTGAGGACGCTAAGATTAAAAGTTCACCTTCTCACTAATAAAATGTTAACGGGATTATTACCAAACACGAGCAGGCGGCTCTCCGGCTGCGTGATAATCTCATTACTAGGATTTTAATCTTTATCTGTTAATTGGAAACACTTTGTTATTATTTGAGCTGGTGTTGTTTCCCACCTACAGCTGATGTGTCACCCTGAACCTGCAGCAGAGGAGCAGAGGACTTCATCTCCAGAGGTTTTCTGGTGTTCACACAGCTGGAGCCAAAAAAACATTTAATTAATACATTTATCAATTTCCCTCATTCTGACGCTGCTGCTGCTCCTCCTGCGATACAAATATTAATAATAATAATAATAAACTGGATGAGAAACTTCCTCTTCTCTCTGGCTCCAAACTTTCACCAGACTGACTCTGTGCTACTGCTCCATGTGTCTTAGTTTAAGGGTTATATTAAGGTTAGTTTAAGGGTTATGTTAAGGTTAGTTTAAGGGTTATATTAAGGTTAGTTTAAGGGTTATATTAAGGTTAGTTTAAGGGTTATGTTAAGGTTAGTTTAAGGGTTATGTTAAGGTTAGTTTAAGGGTTATATTAAGGTTAGTTTAAGGTTAGTTTAAGGGTTATATTAAGGTTAGTTTAAGGTTAGTTTAAGGGTTATATTAAGGTTAGTTTAAGGTTATATTAAGGTTAGTTTAAGGGTTATTTGTTTGTGTACCATGAAGTATCAAAACGGTAGCAATGGAAATGTGGAGAGTGGGTTGACTTTCTGATGCTATTCTGATTTTGATATTTGATCATTAATATGCTTGGTGTTTGAGTTGTGTTTGGTGTGTGTAAAAATGTTATTAACGACGTGCTTGTAGCGGAGTTTCTCCTGTTTAATGTGATGTGCAGTATGACTGTATTGCTACATCATGAAGGGATCATCCCTATGTTCCCCGCTTTGTATGTGACGGAAACATAGGGATGATCCCGTCTACAGTTAGCCAGTTAGCTGAGTTATTCGCCGAGTTAGCAGATGAGTTAGCCGCCGAGTTAGCAGCCGAGCTAGCAGCTGAATTAGCAGCCGAGTTAGCAACCGAGTTAGCCGCAATCGGGGAACATAGGTACGCTCCCCAGGTTTAACTGCTACTCCCACTGGCGTTACAATGTAATGTACCTCGGTGGTTTCAAGTCAGCTACAGCGAGGGTATGTTCGCTTCCTGTTTTCAAAATAAAAGCACCAACTCTATCGTTATGGTTTTCTTAATAATAAAAGGCAACGGGTGTTTTATTTTGTGAAAATGACCGGAAGTGTGTTACTCGCTACGGCTAACTTGAGTGGCTCCGAATTTGCAGGAACAAAACTTTAAGCAGGTGTTTTATTGTGAAAATGACAGGAAGTGACTTTAAGCAGGTGTTATTTGGACAGATTAGCGTCACATTGTGGATCTAAAGGGCTACTTTACTTTCTCGCCTAAAAAGGTTAGACATGTGGATAAAGTGGTATGTTTACAGAGTTAGAGCTAAAATAAAATCCGGCACCGGACCTGGCTACCCGACCCGAGGAAGTAAGGAAGAAGGTAGGAAGGAAAGAAGGAAAGAAGGAAGGGAGAAAGCAAAAGAGGAAAGAAGGAAGGGAGGAAGGTAGGGGGGAGGAAAGAAGGGAGGAAAGAAAGAGAGATGGAGGAAGGAAGGAAGGTAGGAAAGGAGGAAAGGAAAGAAGGAAGGGAGAAAGCAAAAGAGGAAAGAAGGAAGGGAGGAAGGTAGGGGGGAGGAAAGAAGGGAGGAAAGAAAGAGAAGGAGGAAAGAAAGAGAGAAGGAGGGAGGAAGGAAGGAAAGAAGGAAGGGAGGAAGGTAGGGGGGAGGAAAGAAGGGAGGAAAGAAAGAGAAGGAGGAAAGAAGGGAGGAAAGAAAGAGAGAAGGAGGGAGGAAGGAAGGAAAGAAGGAAGGAAAGAAACCTGGCAACCCGACTGCTGGAATTAGCAGCACTGGGATATTATTTAAAGCTGCTGTTAATAGAAATTTATATAATAATTATTAACATTTATTAATAATGTTGTTGATAATAAAACAGAGCAGGAGACAGACAGACAGAGAGTCAGCTGATCAGAGTTGAAGGAGTCAGGTGTGTTCAGGTTGAAGAGGGTTGAAGAGGGTTGAAGAGTTTCAGGGTTCATTAATCAGAGCAGCTGATGTGATGTGGGAATGAAGTCAGAGTTAATCCTTATTTAACGTTCTGCTCCTTTAATGACCGAACCCAGTCGCTGCTAATGAACCCGCAAGCTTCCTGTCTGGGATCTGTGTGCTTCGTGGTCGGCGTGAAGCGTTTCCCATCCAGTCGACCCCGAACACGACGCTTTAATATTCACCACACAGAGGCAAAATAAAATCCTTCCTCACAGTCGGTTTGAATTCAGATTCAGTTCGGCTGCAAACTCAACGGCTCAAATTAGGATTTAAACAACAGAGTCGAACTTAAAGAGACACTTTAATATCACTTCAATCACCTAGAGACACAATAAAAGTGGAAAACTGATCAAATTACCAAAATAAAATGCAGTGACTCGTGTTGTGTGAATATTAGTAGATAAACAGTTTGGTGGGGGGGGGGGTTTTTCAGGGTTTTTTGGACAAATATTCCATAATAATCTTTAATCATACTGTAATTCAGTTGGTCTGTATAAAAACTACCAGCCATTAACACGAGATTTAAACCAATCACAGGTCAGTCAAAGCTCAAACAATGAAAAACAGCATTATAATGTTTATTTTTTAATGTTTTAGTTGATTATTCATTAAAAGATGCTCTGATTAATCCCCTTGAGAAGAGTTTTTGCACCTTTCCATCACATTTCTGCTCTTGTTTCTGTGTTTTAGGGGGAAATATTCAGATTTGTGGCTTTTTTTTAGTGTGTGTATATATAGAAATATATATATTTGATGTTGGATGTTAAATGTGATCAAGGTTCATAAAATTCAAGATTAACAAAAGTAGAAATGCTGCTCAGAGCTTCAACCTATTAATAAATTCACAATAACATTATTTATTTGTTCATGTTTCTATTTTTATTACAACAAAACATGAACATCACAGTTTAATGCTGTGCTACAAACCTGTAAAAATCAAATTTGTCACATTTAAGATTTTGAATATAGTCTTAATAAATTTTCTCTCCAAGCTGCAGCCTTTTATCTGCCGCTTAACGCAACACACAGCAGGAAATGTGCAGATATATTAGTGTTTGTTAGGCAGGTTAAGATGACAAAACATCCTGGTTTTTAATAATCAGCCTTCAAAATAAAACCTTTGTTAGTGTGCGCTTCTTCTTCTTCTTCTTCTTCTTCTTCTTCTTCTTCTTCTTCTTAACAAACAAATTTGGGGCTTTGTTGGTTGCTATGTCGTAAACAGCTGTCCAATCCGTAGCTGTGGTTGCTAAGGCGGTTGCTAAGGTGTTTCCAGTTGTGATTCAGCTCCAATCAGGTGGGGAGTTCTGGTCCTCTGAAATGAGGCCAACCAGGAAGTAACTTAGAGCTGCATTCTATCAAAAGGCCACCAGGGGGCGACCGTCTCTATACAAGTCAATGGAGAATTCACCAACTTCTCACTTGATTTCTAACCTCCGTAAACGTTTTCAAAATGTGTTTATGGTCTCAATCGCTAGTTTAAAGCCTTCTTCAATGCAAAAGCTTAAAGAGACAAGAGCTAAACCGGCCTGTTAACAGACAGAGGCTGAACTGAGCG
>NC_070585.1:32960772-32963272 GCF_027409825.1 Scomber japonicus | reverse complement strand
AGCGTTATATTAAGGTTAGTTTAAGGGTTATATTAAGGTTAGTTTAAGGGTTATATTAAGGTTAGTTTAAGGGTTATATTAAGCTTAGTTTAAGGGTTATATTAAGGTTAGTTTAAGGGTTATATTAAGGTTAGTTTAAGGGTTGTATTAAGGTTAGTTTAGGGTTATATTAAGGTTAGTTTAAGGGTTATATTAAGGTTAGTTTAAGCGTTATATTAAGGTTAGTTTAAGGGTTATATTAAGGTTAGTTTAAGGGTTATATTAAGGTTAGTTTAAGGGTTATATTAAGCTTAGTTTAAGGGTTATATTAAGCTTAGTTTAAGCGTTATATTAAGGTTAGTTTAGGGTTATATTAAGGTTAGTTTAAGGGCTATATTAAGGTTAGTTTAAGGGTTGTATTAAGGTTAGTTTAAGGGTTATATTAAGGTTAGTTTAAGGGCTATATTAAGGTTAGTTTAGGGTTATATTAAGGTTAGTTTAAGGTTATATTAAGGTTAGTTTAAGGGGTAGTTTAAGGGTTATATTAAGGTTAGTTTAAGGGTTATATTAAGGTTAGTTTAAGGGCTATATTAAGGTTAGTTTAAGGGCTATATTAAGGTTAGTTTAAGGGTTATATTAAGGTTAGTTAAGGGTTATATTTACGTTAGTTTAAGGGTTATATTAAGGTTAGTTTAAGGGTTATGTTAAGGTTAGTTTAAGGGTTATATTAAGGTTAGTTTAAGGGTTATATTAAGGTTAGTTTAAGGGTTATATTAAAGTTAGTTTAAGGGTTATATTGAGGTTAGTTTAAGGGTTATATTGAGGTTAGTTTAAGGGTTATATTGAGGTTAGTTTAAGGGTTATATTAAGGTTAGTTTAAGGTTATATTAAGGTTAGTTTAGGGTTATGTTAAGGTTAGTTTAAGGGTTATATTAAGGTTAGTTTAAGGGTTATATTAAGGTTAGTTTAAGGGTTATATTAAGGTTAGTTTAAGGGTTATATTAAGGTTAGTTTAAGGGTTATATTAAGGTTAGTTTAGGGTTATATTAAGGTTAGTTTAAGGGTTATATTAAGGTTAGTTTAAGGTTATATTAAGGTTAGTTTAGGGTTATATTAAGGTTAGTTTAAGGGTTATATTAAGGTTAGTTTAAGGGTTATAATAAGGTTAGTTTAAGGGTTATATTAAGGTTAGTTTAAGGGTTATAATAAGGTTAGTTTAAGGGTTATATTAAGGTTAGTTTAAGGTTAGTTTAAGGGTTATATTAAGGTTAGTTTAAGGGTTATGTTAAGGTTAGTTTAAGGGTTATATTAAGGTTAGTTTAAGGGTTATATTAAGGTTAGTTTAGGGTTATGTTAAGGTTAGTTTAAGGGTTATATTAAGGTTAGTTTAAGGGTTATATTAAGGTTAGTTTAAGGGTTATATTAAGGTTAGTTTAAGGGTTATATTAAGGATAGTTTAAGGGTTATATTAAGGTTAGTTTAAGGTTATATTAAGGTTAGTTTAAGGGTTAAATTAAGGTTTAAGGGTTGTATTAAGGTTAGTTTAAGGGTTATATTAAGGTTAGTTTAAGGGTTATATTAAGGTTAGTTTAAGGGGTTTATTAAGGTTAGTTTAAGGGTTATATTAAGGTTAGTTTAAGGGTTATATTAAGGATAGTTTAAGGGTTATATTAAGGGGTATATTAAGGGTTATATTAAGGTTAGTTTAAGGGTTATATTAAGGTTAGTTTAAGGGTTATATTAAGGTTAGTTTAAGGGTTATATTAAGGTTAGTTTAAGGGTTATATTAAGGGTTGTTAAGGGTCTGCTTGTGTGTCAGGCCTTCCTCCTCTTCCTCCTCCTCCTCTTCCTCACTGATGAACCTCTGCTTGTGTTTCAGGCCTTCCTCCTCCTCTTCCTCCTCCTCCTCTTCCTCACTGATGAACCTCTGCTTGTGTTTCAGGCCTTCCTCCTCTTCCTCCTCCTCTTCCTCACTGATGAACCTCTGCTTGTGTTTCAGGCCTTCTTCCTCCTCTTCCTCCTCCTCCTCTTCCTCACTGATGAACCTCTGCTTGTGTCTCAGGCCTTCCTCCTCTTCCTCCTCCTCCTCTTCCTCACTGATGAACTTCTGCTTGTGTTTCAGGCCTTCCTCCTCCTCCTCTTCCTCACTGATGAACCTCTGCTTGTGTTTCAGGCCTTCCTCCTCCTCTTCCTCCTCCTCCTCTTCCTCACTGATGAACCTCTGCTTGTGTCTCAGGCCTTCCTCCTCTTCCTCCTCCTCCTCTTCGTCACTGATGACCCTCTGCTTGTCCTCTAACAGTGAAGTCAGTTTGACATTGGGCTCTGTGAGGAAGTTAAAGTCTCAGCGGGTTTCTCTCGGTGGGATTCTTCGTCTTCCTCGAACACCCACGTTGCCTCGCCACGCCCCGGGCCGCCGCACAATACCGCCGCTGTGTGCTTCACCCCGGCGAGGCGAGGCGAGGCGAGGCGAGGCGAGGCGAGGCGAAGGCAGCGTGGGCCGACCGAGGACTCCAGCCAGACC